>NW_026057578.1:36481867-36496450 GCF_023721935.1 Panthera uncia | reverse complement strand
GGGAAAAGATATTTGCAAATGACATATCAGAGAAAGGGCTAGTATCCGAAATCTAAAGAACTCACCAAACTCCACACCTGAAAAACAAATAATTCAGTAAAGAAATGGGCAGAAGACATTTGTCTAAAGAAGACATCTGGATGGCCAACAGGCACATGAAAAGATGCTCAACATCACTCCTCATCAGGGAAATACAAATAAGAACCACACTCAGATACCACGTCACGCCAGTCAGAGTGGCTAAAATGAACAAATCAGGAGACTATAGATGCTGGCGAGGATGTGGAGAAACGGGAACCCTCTTGCACTGTTGGTGGGAATGCAAACTGGCGCAGCCGCTCTGGAAAACAGTGTGGAGGTTCCTCAAAAAATTAAAAATAGATCTACCCTATGAGAAATAGCACTGCTAGGAATTTACCCAAGGGATACAGGAGTGCTGATGCATAGGGGCAGTTGTACCCCAATGTTTATAGCAGCACTCTCAACAATCGCCAAATCATGGAAAGAGCCTAAATGTCCATCAACTGATGAATGGATAAAGGAGTTGTGGTTTATATACACAATGGAGTACTACATGGCACTGAGGAAGAATGAAATATGGCCTTTTGTAGCAATGTGGATGGAACTGGAGAGTGTTATTAAGTGAAGTAAGTCATACAGAGAAAGACAGATACCATATGTTTTCACTCTTATGTGGATCCTGAGAAACAACAGAAGACCATGGGGGAGGGGAAGAAAAGAAAAAGGGAGGGAGCGAAGCCATAAGAGACTCTTAAAAACTGAGAACAAACTGAGGGTTGATGGGGGTTGGGAGGGAGTGGAGGGTGGGTGATGGGTATTGAGGAGGGTACCTGTTGGGATGAGAAAAAGTTTCACCTGGCTTTCAAGCTTTCTTTTCTTAAATGCAGGTCTGAGTAGAGGTAATTAAGTCTTTAAACCAGGTTCAATACTCTCTTGTAATGACTCAGCTTTTTGTTCTAATAGTGGCTTAACACCAGTTCTTTATAAACCCTGGAATATTTTTTTTTCAAGTTTTTTTTAACATTTTATTTATTTTTGAGACAGAGAGAGACAGAGCATGAACGGGGCAGGGGCAGAGAGAGAGGGAGACACAGAATCGGAAGCAGGCTCCAACACCAGTTCTTTATAAACCCTGGAATATTTTTTTTAAAAAAGTTTTTTTTTTAACGTTTTATTTATTTTTGAGACAGAGAGAGACAGAGCATGAACGGGGCAGGGGCAGAGAGAGAGGGAGACACAGAATCGGAAGCAGGCTCCAGGCTCCGAGCCATCAGCCCAGAGCCCGACACGGGGCTCGAACTCATGGACCGCGAGATCGTGACCTGAGCTGAAGTCGGACACTTAACCAACTGAGCCACCCAGGCGCCCCTAAACCCTGGAATTTTTATCAGAAGTTAAGGCAAAGGCCTAAGCTAGGAGTAGAATGTTGGAAACCCTAAGAGAACACTAGTCACTTAATGTTTTGTTCATGGCATTCTCCATTATCCATACAACTTACTGGTGTCTCCTGTAGATGACCTTGATTACATTAGAAATAACACTCCATCCAATGAATCTTTGCCCTAGGATGCTGGTAAAAATGTATGTGTCTTTTCTAGGCTGTTAGGGAAAACTTAAGATTTTAAAGTGTGTGTTTTCTTTAGACGATTGAGAATGTTCATTTCAGTCTAACTTTACACAAAGACCTATGGTAGCAGTCATGTGTTAGAGATCTCCTTGGCCAAGATATGCCCTCTGCCCCAAAGTTCCTAAGTGGCTCTTGGCTCCCCACATACATGTCAAGCTGTATAATGGTGTATTGACAGATGGCAGTGTGAAAATATGACTCTCTAATCCCAGTGTTAAAGTAGCACAAACCAACCCAAGAAGATGGCAGTGTTTTCTCTGGGTTTCTCTGGGGAGCAAAGTCTCCAAGACTAATATTATCAGAGCATGTTGGACTGACTAGCTTTGGGCAGAGGTGCTACAAAGTTGACTAGTTGAAGCAGTGACTTTGGGCAAGATGAAGATAGGAAGTCTTATTTCTTCACCTGCTTCAGGTGAAGCCAAAGAGAAAGAATAAAGAGGAATTTTGTTTATCAGAAAGTACAGGAAGCAATGTAGCTCTGAATGACCCTGGTATCCAGAGAAGGTGCATGTTTTGGCTGCAACAATGAATTTATAAAGTGTTTTGCCCCTTTTGCCCAGCTGGCAGAGTGTTCTTCATATTATCAGTTGAACAGAATGGAACTTGTTTTCTAGGAAGGGAAGAACCCAGATGAATTCCTACAGATTAATGTGATGGGCTTAAGGAATTCTAGCCTCCCACTCTCCCTCCTGTCTTTGTGTCTCTCTCATTCTTTTAACCTCCCTCCCTTCATCTTTTCTGTTTGCTTCCTCCTATTTTGGTTAGAAAAAAATACCTAAGAGAAGTAGACCACTATTCAAAATGCTAACATAATTCAGGGGACCTGGGTACTACTCTTCTCCCAAAACCCCCCCTAAAGAATCTACATCCATAAGGTCCTCCAGGGATATATTCCCATCAGTAACACCCTTTGTACAAGCAAGAGCCCTTGGACCAAATTCTTTACTAAGATTAAATATTTGCACTGAAAACATGCACATGGGTAATGCAGAATGTGTTTTCTATTAAGGCATTTTCAAGATTGCTGAGGAAGAAGGGCTCTTGTTTTTGTTCATAGAAGCTGTCACTGAAAATGTTGAAGAATCACAAGGGCAACCCAGATCAGTTCAAGGAGAACAGAATCATTAAAAGCTTTTTTTTATTTTCTTGGACCAAAACTTGATCAAAAAGATGGGCAAAAATATCAGGTTGGAAAAACATTTGGAAATTGTGTTCTGATATCATCAGAAAGAGAGACCTTGTGGCTTTCCCTCAGGATCAAGACTGAGACCAAAGTAAGGAAACATTAGTCTTCAACCTGGTCAAAAGCAGTCCAAGACTAGGGTGACAGAGGTGCCATTTAATTTTGTGCTAAAACCCTTCTGAGCATATAAAGCTACCACGATGCTGCCTTTGAGAGGTTCTATTTTCCTTGGCATAAATTAACACACAGGAACATTCTGTGCATTAAGGATACATCCAAACTCATTTTAACTTATTTTAATACATTTTGTTGAAAGTCTTTAGAGTACCTGTTTCCCATACCTACTGTAAGCAAACTGGGGAAGAGAATTCCTCATCTTTTATTCCTCTTCCTGTTTTCTTTTTTCTCTCTTGCTCTTTTTCTTGATTTTTTTTCCCTCTGTTTCTTTCTAGGACTGAACTTAAGTGTGTTGTCTCTAAAATAAACACTGTTACAGGGGATCTGCAGCCTCAGGCTAAATGACCCTCAGGTTTCTGGTTTCATTACAAACTCATATATGTGTTTTCTTATTCATAAAAGCAGAATTTGCTTTAAAAATCCCTCAAGCAACTCAATTTTTTTTGTTTCCAATAAAATGGTCAGCTTTATTCTCTGTGAAGGTATCCAGTAGGTAGGCATTGCTCTGTCTGATTGCCAGGAGGAGAGTGAAACTCAAAAGAAGAAAAAAAAATAATTAGAAGGTATCTGGCTCAGAAAAAAGAGGGATAAATATTCTCCCTTCCAGAGATCTGAGGGCCCAACCAGGTGGCCACCACTTACGAAGAAAGCAATCTGTCTCTATGACAGGTAGGAACATAGGCCACTTTGATGAAAAAAAATCTTTGGGGGCCCTGGTGTTGGGGGAATTTTTGTGAGATGAGGAGGTGACAAGGGATAGCAAAGTTTGGAGAAACCCACAGAGAAGTTGTGATCAGCTGACAGATGTTGGCTCGCAGTCATCACAGAATACCAGAATGTTGACTGCACCAGCAGGCAACTTCGATCACAGCATCCATGCAAGAATGAGACTTCAGTGTGCAAATCTTTTGTCAACTGGGGGAAGGTGGGATCACAATTCTTGGAGCTAAAGGTGAAGTCTCAGCCAGGAAGGGATCTGCATTTCCAGGAATAAGGCCATCATGCTTATATCTGTATCCATAAGGCTGGTTTGGAGAGTAAGGGCATGCATGTGCCAAATGACAGGGCTTAAGGAGACTCACGGTGCAGGAATGCTGAGCCCACAACACAGACACATGAAGGGACGTTTGTACGCCAGGACAAAACATTCCTAGGTTTACAATTAATTGTATGAACGCTTTGTTGGAAAATTGCAGCTAAAAGCAATTCTCATGATTATTGAACCAGTGCTATGGCTATCTTTTACAAATTGTATTACAGACTATTGCAAATCATCTAATGTTTCCTAAGGGAACAAAGCCTTTAGAAGGTCATGTAACAGGGTTTTAAGAAAAGAGGAGAGGGAAGAGCAGAATTTTGTATTTCTATAATGCCAATTCTTCAAACTCAAAAGATCTTTAATATTTCACACATCCTTAAAAATACCCCATGAGGTTTCTACACAGTACTTCAAAGAAAAGATTTTTTGGGGTTTGTTTTTTTATGATAGGAATTCTCTTTTTAAGCAATGGGTGCATGCAAGTCCTGGTCCCAGTCCCAGATATCAACACACTGGACTCAGTTGGACTTGGACAGAGTGAATTCTCTATGGACATTTCATGGAAATCAATTTGGTTCAATTTCTAAATTCTAAGATAGGAAATCATTGGAAGAAACTTCTAGATGCTATGTCTTAAGGTCAGTCCTTGATGGATTTAGAAGGGAAACAGAAGTGCAGCATCTTGACTCATATTAAGATTAAATGTAGCTGCTTAGATTACTGAATCCAGAGGTGTAGCCAGCCTTGAATATCCCATTTTTTGAGCCAAGGGACTGTATGTTTGCTCCGGATGGAACTGTCCCAAGTAGAAGAAATCTAGCATTTTGAGGTGGTATCTACACAAGGAAAGTGCAAGTGGAAAAAATGCAGTCAGGCAAACTGTTGGCATCTTTCAGATTAACTCCCTTCTCCCCAGTAGAAGCTGTTAGTATTAAGGAAGGTAGTCAAACTGGGTATATGTATGGGTCTAAATGAGGATTAGGCTAAAAAACATTTTCTCCCGTATACCTAAAAGAATGGAGTTTTGGAGCACAGCAAGACAATGCCTTTTCCTATTGGACTTAAAGAAATAATAGAAATACTCTCCTGTTTCCCCTCTTTCACCTACCCTATATTTGCTCATCACTCAGAAACCATATACATATACCTGTTTTGTCTTTTCTTACTTATATATTATGTTCCAAGCAGTCTTTCAGAACACTTTAAGAAGTACTCACAAAGTGATAATAAGTGAATCAGAAATCCTTGTGAAGGAAAATGAAAGGTTTCTGTCTCTCTAAATTTGCTTTTTTAAAGACATTTTATATAAATGGAATCATATAATATGTAGTCTTTTAATTTTTATTTATATTTTGAAGTTTATTTATTTTGAGAGAGAGAGCAAGAGCAAGAGCAAGAGAACATAGAAGGGAAGAGAGAGAAGGAGAGAGAGAGAATCCCAAGCAGGCTCTGCACCTTCAGCACAGAGCCCAATGCGTAACTTGAAGTCATGAGCCATGAGATCATGACCTAAGCTGAAGTCCAAAGCATAACTTACTGAGCCACCCAGGTGCCCCAAATGTAGTCTTTTACATCTGGCTTCTTTCACTTAGCATAGTGTCTTTGAGGTTCATCTATGTTGTAACCTGTGTCAGTACTTTATTCCTTCCTGTTATTGAGTAGTATTCCATTTTGTAGATTATAGTACATATCCACGAGTCAATAGACCTTTATTGGGATTGTCTCTAGTTTGGGGTTATTAAGAAGTATCTCATCTATTTTGCATATCATGTGTTTTTCCTTTGACCATAATGCTTTATATTCATCTGTACTTGATTCTTATCCCTCTTCGCATTCACTTTTAGTATTTAAAAAAAAATATGAACATTCAGAGGACATAAATGTTCAAAAATCCCATTAATTTCATTGTTTGCATTGATACTTTGTAAATTTATCTTAAAGTTTGTCTTTTAAGGTATCTTCTTATCTTTCTCTAGCTCATTTCTCTCTCTGGGTTCTGTAGTTGCCTCCACCTGGGTCACCATGGGTTCTCAGTCCAGAAGCAGGCATTGTATTGGGTCTTGAATAGCCTGTTCCATGGTGATGAAAGAGGTAATGATTCCATCACTGAGCCAGCCTTAGGTTTCTCCACATTCCCCAAATTCTATCTCTGAGTGCTTTATGTCACCCAGGAAGGGATTTTAGCTTTCTTGTACCTCCCCTCATGAGCAGTGAACCCACCCAGGCCCCTCCAGTGTTGCAAATTTCAGTTAGTCAGCCTAATTTGGATCCTTTGCCACTTCTGGAGTGCTTTTGATCCCACTCAACCCACAGAAGTTGAACTCCTCAGTGCTTCCAGTACTTCTGGCATTAGAGGCTGGTAGTGTGATGGCCTTTGCTTTACTTGACACTGTGGATTTTAGAACATGCATGATTTTTAGAAGAAACATACTAAAATAAGCAGAAAACTCACATACCATAACTGAACAGCTGGATGAATTTTCATAAACTGAGCACACCTTCTCCAAAGTCAAGAAACAAAGCATTGAAAACACCAGAGCCCCCCCCCCACAATGTTCCCTTCTAGTCGTACCCCACCAAAGATAACTATTATCCTGATTTCTACATGCATAGATTTGGGACTATTTCTGTTTAGGACTGTTATTAATAGTGCTACTATACACAGATTATTACATTCCTTTGGTGAACTGTTGTGCTTATTTCTACTGTAGATACTCTTAGAAGTGGAGTTCTGAGGTCAAAGGGAAAACATACGTTCAGTTTTAGTAGATAATAGTAAACAGTTTCCAAAGTGGTTGTGTCAATTTACACTTTGACCAGGAATGTATGAGTTGTAATACCCTACCTCTTTGCCAACTTTGGTATTATTAATCTTTTTACCTTGTAACATGGCTATTTTTTTAAATAAAAAAAAATCTCTTACTGCTTTTTTTCCAAAGGAAATGAGAGATAGGAACTTTCAACACAGTCTCCCAGCTCTGTCTAGTATCTGGTATCTAGTTAGTCTACCATGTTTTCTGATATGGCCTCAACCCCCAGCATAGTCCCTTCCTCCTACTTCACTTGCCTTTCTCTGAGTCCATAGGAGACCTCTTTCCAAGGAGAATAGTTCTACACATGGTTGATATTCTTCAAGACCTAAGCAAGAAATTAGCTGAAAAGACAAACTTTTTTTTTTTTAGCCCTGTTACTGTTATCTCATTTTAAAGCCTTATTTTGATATTCTTCTAAATTAATTATTCTGTTCTGCTCTCAGAAAGGTGGTATAATGAAAATAATACAAAAGGCAAAAGACACTTACCTTATTTGTAGAAGGCTGCATCAGCCGGCTTAACCCTTTCAGAGGTGTTTTGTTTTCCCTGTTCAGTTGTAGGCCTTGGTAGAGAAGGAATTATGTCTCATTCTCCTATTTTGAGATGAATCTATATATTTTGGGGGCATATATTTTTAAAAAGTTTCCAGGTAATGTCAATGCCCAGGGGCTACTGTAAGTGGTCACATAATGGTGTAAGTCTTCTTAGGATATTTTTATTCTTCAAAGTGCAAATGTTCACAAGGGGGTAACACATCAATACTATCAATTATTTATACCTTAGTTAGAACACATTTGACTTATTTTAATGACAGTGCTGTGGTAAAAAAAAAAAGGAAAAGGAAATATTCTCTACAGTGTATTACAGCTCCTCATATTAAAAAGTGGATTGTATTTTTCAGCTTTTTGAATCTGGGGTGCCCTTGTGACTTGCTTTGGCTAGTGAAATGCAGAGAAGGGATACTGTGCTAGTTGGAGGCTTTGGCCTCAAGAATCCTTGTTGCTTTCATGGGCCTCTGCCACCATGTTGACAAGCCCAGGCTAGCTAGTCAATAAGAAACTAAATGGGAGAAGAATTAAGTGTCCTAGCTCCTGTCCCAAACATAGGGAAAATACAGAGCTGTACCCAACACGTAGCTGATCACAGATAAGTAGGTCATCTCAGCCAAGATCAGAAGATGTGTTCAGATGACCACTAGATTTCTGAGCAACATGAAATATTTATTGTTTTAAGCCATTGACTTTGGGGTGTTTTGTTACTTGGCAGTGATACAGGCAGATGGAGTACAGATCAACTACAAGGAGGGACATACCTGTAGGAAAAGTGGTCCATCACAACCTTTCTTCATGTCACTGTTTTCTTTTTCATTATTGGCTGCTACTCTTCTTCTTCCACGAGGTAGATGATTTTACTCCTTCAAAGGGAATTTCAACTTATATTAATATTCCAAAGCTAAAAAAGTAACCAACGTAAGTGGTTATTGTAATTCAGTTTTAACCCAGATTCACGTTTGGATGCAAATTTGAGTCATTCCTTATTTTCAGTTTGGGGGAAGTCACTTATGCTGTCTACCTAAATCTTGTTTTATTCTCTGGAAAATGGAAAATGGCAATATTAACCTTTCAAGGCCATTGTGAAAAAAAAAAAATAGAATAGTCAAGAGGAGGCTAGCCTTAGGAGAGGGATGTAGATTTCAGTCCTGGTTCTGCAGTAGATTAGCTCTGTAACCTTGGCCAAGTACTTCAGTCTTTCAGGATCTAGTTTCCTCAGCTATTAATTGGTGATAATAATCCCTATTTTATAACATTGATTTGATATTAAATGATAGAAAGCATATAAAAATCAGTGTCTGGTCTCATAAATGGTACCCCTCATTTTATTACTCATAATTGTATATTTTCTTCAAGCCCTGAAGTATGTAAACTCTCTTAACTACTCTGCACCCATCCCCAAGCACACCTCTAATTACACTCTCCCCCACTGTTCGCTGCTTTGACTTAACACATTAGGCACAAGATGAGTTCTTCCTGCACAAAACATTTGTAGTAGTTGCCTTTTACCTTATTTTTCTTATTTCTTGTTCAGGTCTAAGGGTGTATGTGTATGGGGAGGGGAGATAATAAATGTGAGCTCTCTTCCATGTATCCTTCCCAAAGACAGAAATCATTTTGAGATGTATTTGTAAGACAAAAACAAAAAGTAGAAACAAAATGCTTTAATGGAACAGGAGGTGTTACTTAAGCTATATCCGCATTTGCTAGATAATAGTTAGCACGAAGCAGCATCCAGCAACAGAAATGGCTAATATTGGAGAAGAGTAACCAAATGAAGCTAAATACATCTAGGCTCAATTTCTTAGCTTTTATCAAATATAAGATCTGAACAATACAGCATAAAGATAGATTTTTGACTTTAATAGCAGAAATGAGGAATGATCATATCAAATTTTATCCTAATAAGTAGAACAGAGCCCCCCCCCCCCTTTTTTTTTTAAATGGAGGCTGTTACTAGAAAGATACTTACAAATAGGTTACACATATGCCTGTATATACATAGATACTGAAGTGTTATGTACATACTATTATTAGCATTTGGCATCATTGTTTCTGCAATAATATGTATTGCTTACTGAGAGCCCCTTATATGCTGCCAATTTGGTTTTAATTATCCTTTGGAGTCTTTGCCACATTCTATGTGGTAGAAAATAAAATTTCCTATTTTACAGATGAGAAACTGAGGCTCAGGGCTCTGATATAACTTTCCTAAGATTACACAGTTAGTAGTAGATTCAAAATTCAAATGGAAATTATCTAATTCCAGTGCTTGTATTCTTGCAGTTGTGCAGCATTATTGCTTGACATATATATTCATGACATCAAATATATATAAAATGAGTGTATTTATATTCCTGTCTACCACAACTTGTTCCCATACTTAATTCAGATGGGGAAAAATAAGGAAATGAAAACCAAATTTATGGCTGTGATGTAAGAGGCATAGATAATAGGGAAGACACTTTAAATATATTATCACATTTAGCCCTGAAAACACCCTTAAGTTAATTAGAACTTTGCTTTATAATTAAGAGAACCAAGACTTAAAGGATTGAGTAATTTGCCCAAGAACACATAGCTAATTAATGGCAGAGTTGAAATCTGGACACTACTGTGAGTCCAAAATCCACACTTTTTGTACTAAATCACCTTTTCCATTAACATATTTCTTTCCAAAGTTTTGGTGGTATATGTTGCCCTAAATTCCCTTGCCTCATGCAGAAGGCTCTATTCTGACTTTTTTTCCCTTAGAAACTATTTTCACCGGGTTTTCCTGCTCCTCTGTAAATCTTCCCTAAGTACTTTTCTCTTGCTGAATTTCAGTTTGATTTGTTAGGATTTCTCTCCGTTAGCTAGAGGGTGAGTCAGTGGTTTAAAAAGAAGTTTTAAGTGCATGCTTTTGCTTTTTCAAGTTTCTCAATGCCTCCAAAAGTTTACTTCTAAAGTTCTGAAGCCCAGAGGGGCAGAGGCCATAAATATTTAAAATGGGAGTATATTGTTTTAGTTAAAATTTATGGAGTGATTCATGATTCCAATTCAATTTTCATAAATTGACATCATAAGGTCTGGATGGGAAATCTGCCTTAAAATTACAGTGGGGCTCTCTGGAAGATGAGCCTTTTTTAAATGCCTTCATTTCACTTGTTAGCAAGTTCGTGACTTTAGGCTCAAGCAGATCCAGGAATTGAACAGTTCCATCCCTGTTTTCTTTATCTTTCTGATCTTCCTGTAAGCAGTTCTGATGGAGCTTCATGTGTAGCTGCCTCCACCCTTTAAACCATCTACTCAGGCTGGCAAGGCAAACACCATGATTTATCTGAACAAAAATTTCATTCCAATTTTAGAAAAGCATCTGTTTTATAAACGAAAACCTCAAGAAATCTAGGAAAAGAATGAGAATTTTAGGATGCAAACTATTTTCTTTCATTTTTGAATTTGAGTGCCACTATCGTCTGGTAGTGGTATCCCTGAATTAATTCATTATTTGTCATTGTCATGACATACCTCAGTTTCCTGGATTTGATCCCAAACTTGAAGGTTTGGGAGTTTTATTAAACCTGGGCTGAAAAATTCTAGGAGTAAATAAATCTATCCAACTCTAGCCTGAGTGACAGCACATCCATTAGCTGGTGAAACCTCCAAAGCCCAGGCACTATATATGTTGGGCATTGTGGTTAACATGGTGCCTGGGGCATAGCAGGTACCAAATAACCATCTGATGAAAATGAATTAAGTGCCTCTGAAATACCTCCACATCCTGGAAAATAAATCTATGCTTTCAGTTGTTTTTTGTTTTGTTTTGTTTTGTTTTTTCCCCCCAGAGGTATTCTCTCTGACCCAGAACCTTCTCTTAAGGCTGTGATTCTCAATCTTGGTAGATTTTGTCTCTCAGGGGACATTTTTGTTTGTTGTAATTGGAGGAGGGGTGCTACTGGCATCTAGTGGGTAGAAATCAGGAATGCTTCTAAGCATCCTATGATGCATAGAACAGCCTTCTACAACAAAGAATTATATGGCTGCAAATGCCAGTAGTTTCGAGTTGAGAAACCCTGCTCTAGTTTGCCTTCAACTTAAGCTAGACATGAAATCCCAGGATGTAGAATTTCAAAGGTAAGAGTATATGGCAAAGAATCTTGCATATATTCTGAAACACTAGTATTTCAAGAGTTTATAGGGGAAGCAGGCATAACTTGGGTTCCTAGAGGAAACATGAACTTCAAGGTCATTCACTGAACTCAGTAGGAAGAACCATAACTTACTTTTCTGTCTCATTCTTTTGGCAGTTTGCCTCTCAAGTCTCCTCCCCTACTCTAGCATGCCCTCAGGCACCCCCCATCCCCAAGCATTCTCCAAGTGCATAGCTTGTAAAAGCTGAAAACTCTGAGGAACTCCCTGGGTGAGATGAAGATCACATCTCAAGTAGAAGTTAAGTGGTTTTGTAATTTACTTAGGGAAGTGTACAATTAGTGTGTACACCTTATAAATCATCTTTAGAACATCCCATTATGCTTTAACCTTTGTTTTTAGTTGCAAAATTAAAGAACTGCCTTGGATGTCTATTTCCTTTTCAAAGTAGGATTAAATAGGTAAATGGTCCATGTATTTATTGTAACTACTTCTGATAGAGTCAAGAAGGAAGTATAACATGCTTTTATATGTCAGTCACATATCAAATGGAATGATTGGACTGATTTCTAAACTACCAAACAACACAGTTTAAAGTCAGAGGAAAAATGTTGGTATGGAATTTGGAATACTTGGGTTCAACTTCTGGCTCTTGCATTGACTGTGACTGTGGGAAAACTGCATAATTTCCATGGGCTTCAGTTTCTTTATTTGTAAAAGAAGGAAGTTGGATTATTGGACCCAACTCTGATTCCAGTTTACTCAGCGGAATAATTTCAGTCTGATACTGTGACTAATGGAGGAAAGAAACAAATCACTTATTTGCTGTTATCTCGCAAAGGATTACTGTATATACTCATTTAAGAAGATAATCTTTTGGAAATGTGAGATACTAGGAATTTACTGTGGACACATGCCATGGATTAAAAAAAATGTGGTTTTGGGCCTAGTCTCACTAGCATTAAGGTTTGTTGAGTGCTGTTATTAAAAGTTCCCAGGATTTGGGGGCACCTGGGTGGCTCAGTCGGTTAAGCGTCTGACTTCAGCTCAGGTCATGATCTCGTGGTTCGTGAGTTTCAGCCCTGCATCCGGCTCTCTGCTGACAGATTGCAACTCGGAGCCTGGAGCCTGCTTCAGGTTCTGTGTCTCCCTCTCTCTGGCACTTTCTCTCTCTCTCTCTCTCTCTCTCAAAAATAAATAAACATTAAAAAAAAATTTAAAAAAAGGTCCCAGGATTTGGGGATATGTTTACAATTGAAAATTTTGTAATCACCATAATCAAAGTTGAATCTCAACAATATAGAAACCTGATAAAATATATGTTGTCCAAGGGATACTCCCAAATTTTGGGGACCTTTTCACTCAGAAGTTAAATTATTCTGCCTCTTAGAAAGTAGTTTGCATTTTTCAACCCAATCTGGTACACCACCTGGGTTTTTGTGGTTACAAGAAACAGAAACCCCATGTAGTTAACAGGATCCAAGATGGCCCCCAATCAACCTCACCTCCTGATATTCACACAATTGTATAGACCCCTCCTGAACTGAATAAAGGATAACACCATGTGACCAATAGAATGACATAAATGACAGGGTGTAACTTAAGAAGCTAGGTCATAAAAAAAGCTTTTTCATCTTCTACTTTCCTCTCTTGGATGCTTCTCTGGGAGAAGCCTGTTTCATCCCATGAGGACACTCAAGAAAGCCTACAAGGAGCAGAATTGAGGCCTCCCCAAAACAACACCAACTTGTTAACCATTTGAATGAGCCACTTGGGAAGTGGACCATCCTTCTCTGGTTAAACTCTCAGATGATTGCTGGTTTGGTTGGCATCTCTCTGCAACTTCATGAGAAAGACCTTGAGCCAGAATCATCCAACTAAGCTATTCCTGAATGCCTCACCTACAGACATTGTAGGAGCTAATAAATATTTATTGTTGTTTTAAACCATTAAGTTGGGTGGTAATTTGTTTTGCAGCAATAAATAACAAATACACAACAGCACCATTAATATAGTAAGAAGTAACACATGGAAAGGAAGTCTACACATTCAGAGAATTGAGGGAACCACAAGAAAAGACTCAGGGACTGAAGCAAGAAATAAGAATTTTCAGAGTGCAGCTATCAAAAGAAATTGGTAACAGCCCTTTTTAGTTCCTCTTACATTCTGCCTGATAGTCTAATAAAGACTGCAGGTAGTCTGGTCAACTTAGAATATGCATTTTGCTCAACTTTTGACCAAGAAAGAATGGAGTACCATGAATGACATTCCCACTAAGAATGTGTACAGTGAGAGATGTGTACTTTCCCATAGGAAAACTATGATGTTATTACCAAAAAAGGAGTTACAGAGTAGGAAAAGAAAGCGATGTCAGCTACCAATAGCCTGACAGTTCTAGAAATTGCTTAGTGGCTTAGTAACATCAGAGTTCATCCAACCCTATGTAAAGCAGCCACATTCATGCATGGAATTTTTTCAAACACCACCGATTCCCTAAAGTTTAATGCCATTAAAAGTGGTACGGAATAAAAAAAAAGTAAAAATTTTCTGTTTAATTTTGGAGATATTAGGGGTGGTTTTCATTTCAAGTGATTGGCACAGTTGCCATTCTGTATTAATTAGAATAGGTTCTGTAAGTAACCTAAAACACAACAGATTATTTTTTTCTTAAACAGTACTGGGAAGGTACATAGGGCACCAGACAGTTCTCATCTTTATGGCAATTTAAGGACCTTGGCTAATGTAAGCTCTGCTGTCTTCACACGGCTTCCAGGATTTTACTTTGAAATACCCTCATTTCAGTCTGTCAGAAGGGGAAAAGATCATGGAATAGCACCTATACACTTTTTTTATGGTGCATTTTATAAACGCCCTTTATTTCTGCTTACATTCCATTGGCTAAAACAGTCACATGACTCCACCAAACTGCAAGGTAATGCTGGGAAATGTAGTCCCTGGCTAGGCAGCCACTTTCTAGTGCAACCTTATATTAAGGAAGGAATAACTGTGTGTGTGTGTGTGTGTGTGTGTGTGTGTGTGTGTGT
>NW_026057578.1:36423378-36481767 GCF_023721935.1 Panthera uncia | reverse complement strand
TTGATTGATTGATTGATTGATTTAGCCATTTCTGGTACATAGAAATCCCTTGGCCACTTTTTGTTGTTTGTCAGCCCAGTATGTATTATGTTACTACTTTCCTTGGAAAGTAATCAAAACCCTTGCCTAGTGCAATGTACACACAAATGAAAAACAGTGTCACCTCAAGATACTTTTAAATTAACATTCCTCTGGAAATACTGCATAGGGCTTATGGTGCTTCTGATCTCATCATCGTTTTAGGAATCTCAGAGTGATTTTCAGCCTATACAGTAAAATATGTGAGGTGGAAGCTTGTCCTAATCACTTTTGCTTTGGAAAAAGTGACAGATCTGGTTGCCATAGCACTTACAGCTAACGACAGATTTGCTTCATTAACTCTTCCTTCAGCTGCAGGCTCCATGAGGCCTCCGAAACTAGGATTATTTTAGTTTTTAGAATCTGCAGATTCTAAAGATGCAGATTCAAGGTGCAGAGGCATCTTGGCTCAAAATACAGAATTGGCTAAGACCTCCCACCCCTCCCCCCCCCAAAAAACTGTAGAGTCTACTTAAGGTCAAGTACTGCACATGCTAAGGTATAGAAGAAACCATTCGGGCAAAAACATTAGTTTGGGGAAAGGGTTGTCAATTTCTTTAAAATTCATAGGACTATTCAAATAAAGTCACTTGGAGGAAGTTTACTACATAAAAGTGAAAATTGATTGCAATTTGTGCTGTGTGTGTGTGTGTATATATGTATGTGTATATACATATGCATATACATATATGTGTATATATGTATGTATATATATACATATACATATAGAGTATATATATACATATATACATATATACATATATATATATATAGAGAGAGAGGCAGTGGAAAGAGGTAAGTTGGGGCATTTGGGTAGCAGATTCTTAACTGCTGTTCTCCATGCCTGCTCTACCATCTACTCCATTAGATTACTCCATGGAACGAAAAATTTTAAGTCACCAAAACTAGTATCTCAGGGAAAAGTAAGTATGGCTTGCTTTAAAAATCACCTCTGGCCAATGTTGCATTTCATAACTGGATGTCATGAGCTTTTCAGAGTCTTATTAAAGGAATATACTGATTGTGGCAAATAATTCATCTGACAGAATTCAGAAAAAAATAATTAAAAATATGTTTCTGAGACCTGTTTAGCACTGGAAATGCAAGTGACTTGTTTTTCCACATTAAATTCCTGAATCCAAATTTCCCTACATTTTTTATAGTTATGGGTGTCATATTTGCATTTCAAAAATGTCACTCATGTGGAATTAAAGAAAAAAAACAGATGAACATAGGGGAAGGGAAAGACAGGATAAAAACAGAGAGGAAGGCAAACCATAAGAGACTCTTAAATACAGAGAACAAACTGAGGTTGCTGCAGAGGGGGTATGAGGTGGGGGGATGGGCTAAATGGGTGATGGGCTTTAAGGAGGGCACTTGTTGGGATGAGCACGTGGTGTTATAGGTAAGTGATGAATCACTAAATTCTACCCCTGAAACCATTATTATGCTACATGGTAACTAATTTGGACTTAAATTTAAAAAAAATGTGAAAATCTAGAGGCAAATGAAACATCCAGAATATATACTTAGATATAATTCTTTTTATTTTGGTAGATAACCTTAGTAGTAGCTTTATAACAGCTTACAGATATTTTTTTCATTTTGTTACTTTATATTATAAAATGAAGTAAAAATATTATAAGATACTTTTTAGAGACCAAAAAAAAAAAAAAAATGACACCTGCAGAAAAGACAGGCTCTGATTTCTCCCAGAATCTGCTCCCACCATATTTCTCTTATCAGTACAATATCATGATCTCCACAGTATCTCAGACCGTAAACCTAGGACTATCTTTGAGATTCCTCTCTCTGATTTTCCACCTTTATTCAGTCTACATACATCTTGTTGGATTTGCCTCCAGAATTCTGATTTGACCACTTCATACCATCTCAGCTGTCACCATCTGTCCCTGGATATCTACAATAGCTTTATATTTAGTCTCTCTACTTCCACTACTTTGTTCCTACAATCCATTTTCCTGGGTTCTAGGTACTGGATACCTGCTACAGTGATTATTTTACAAAATAGATCAAGTTACTTCCCTACCTGAAAACTGGCAATACTACTCATTAACATTAGAATAAAATACAAACTTTTTGCTCCAGCTTATATGACCTAAAGTTATGTGGTCCTGGAATTCTTTGATCTCATCTCATATTTCCCTTTGTTTGCTGTGCTTTGTTATATGTTGACCATTTTATTCCTCAATCTCCAACTGTGTTCCTGATTCAGAGTTTTTGTGCTTATCCCTCTGCTGACTGGGACACCCTCCCCTCATATCTTACTATGCTTGGTTCCTTCTGATCTTTGAGGTCTATACTTCTTTCAGAAGTCCTTCTTTGACCACCTTATACTTGACCTACATAACTTTATTTCATTGCCCTGTTCTATTTTCTTTAATAAAGCAAATACTTAGCACTGTCTGAAACTATTGTACTGAATTTCAGTTCTTTATGGTTTATTTCCCATTACTAAAATGAATCTTCTTAAGAACAAAAATGGTGATCTATGTTAATTTCATCTATACAGTGTGTCCCCAGCACCTACAAGAGTGTATGCCATATGGTAGGTACTTGATTTGGAAAACTGCTTCCCTAGGAATGCAGAGCTCATTTTGCAGCCTAGCAATTTGTAAGATATGTAGAGGAGTCCCAAAAAATTGAGAGCAGATCAGGGAGAAACTACCCTCACCAGAGGATGGATATATCCTCTCAGAAATGGCTTTTGTGAAGGTTTATGAGTGCTTATATGACCCCCAGAGTATGAAACCAGTGGCCTTTTCACCTCGACACTGCTCTTTTTCATGAGGAAGTAACAACATTGCCAAAACAAGCTAGAAGTCCTTGATCCATTTATTCTCCTTTTCTTTCTGTATCTTCAATAAATATTTAAGGGAAGTGATGAGAAAATGGTTTACTGTTTCTTACTGATAACAGTAGAATTATTGTAGTTATACAGGTTTTACTATACTGTTGTAAGTCAAAGGAGCTAAACAAGAAATGCTTTGGAAAATGATATGCCTCCTAACGTTTCTTGATAGCAGTTCTGCCTCACTTGGAAAAGCAGTGTATACTTAAAAGTAAATGGTAACGGGGAGATATAGCTCTGACTCCAACATGAGTGTCTTAATGGAGAACGATGATAACTTAAATTCAGATGAGGTATTTTTAACATGTCAGAAACAGAATATGATAGTTCAAGCATTTGTTCTCACCAACATGTGTGTGTGGCTGGAGGTCAGTGGGCCTTGGATGGACTCAGTTGACAGCTCTGCTTTGAGCTAACAGCCTGGCTTAATTTAACTCCCTGTTGAGATCTAGACTCTGGCCTGTTCTCCATTGTGTTCCTTTGGGATTCCAGAGCTGAGGGGACAGCATTTCTCTGGGGAAAGTTCATTATGGTGATGACAGAAGTGTTGGAACCAAGCAAAGCCTCTTAAGACCTAGACTCAGAATTGTCACATTTTTACTTCTACTCATATTCAATTTGTTAATATAAGTCATATGGCCAAACTTCACTAAATCAAGAGTGGGGAGGTATACACTCCACTCACAATGAAGCCACAGGGAGGGATGATGAATTAGAGCCCCAAATTCAATCTAACATAGTGTATAATCATATAAGGCCACAGAAAGTCCTATGTAGTAATGGAGTATATTCACATGTATGTATAAGTATATACTTTCCATAAAATATATGAACATTTAATACCATTCTAACAAGGTAATTTGATCTCCCTCAAAACCAGGCTTCAATGATGAAAAACCTTTAGGACTAAATTATGATGGATTCCACATAATTATTTCTAACTAGGGGTTCCAGTTGGTGAGACCGCTTTTTAAAAAATTGGGGTATGGCTGATTCTCCTACATAAGGAGTTTAATAACTCCAGTTATGAGAAATTAAGCAATTTTGTATTTGCCTTAGGACTTTGAAACAGTATTCTTTTCAAAATGTATTATTATTTTTTTATTATCACCATTCAAAGGGAGGCCTCATGTATCAGTGAGGTTTAGTATGGGGTGGCAGATAAAGGTCTTTGGAAGCATTTAGCAAGAACATGTTTGTTTTATTTTTGTGGACTTTCCCTGGTTGGGGTCTGTAGCTCTAGCACAAGCGTTGGGTTTGTGTTTCTCCCTCTGAAAAACTAGGCTGTTATTTCTACTCACTGTCAGAATCAGTAGATGAGCCAAGTCTTCCTAGAATCTTCATAGGATCCACCCTATGGATGATAGTGACAGGAGAGACTGGATGGTCCTCACGTCCGCATTTTCCCTCACTCTGTGTCTCATTCTGCATTATGCAGTCTCCTGTGGAGACTTGTTTCAGGGTTGGGTGTCAGTTATTTATACACAACAGTGAGTCACTTCTTTAAAGGATATTAACTTTTAAGACTCCCTAAAAATATATGAAATAGAAAACTTTACCTGCAGCTGTTAAATGTTAATTGAATAGATGTAAACAAAGAAGCATGGGTGGATTTAAAATCTAGAATAGGGAGAGGTCCTAGAAAACCAAATTATGTATATTATTTGTATAAACACATAATACCTTATTATGTAATATATGTAATAAATAAATACAAGTTGTATAACTTATAAAAATGAAGTAAATTAAAATGTAATATATAAAAATATTCTAAGAAGAGAACAAACAAAAAGCTACCAACTAAATACAGTCATGCTGCCTGTGGGTATAAAGGGGATGAGGATGGAGAATAGAGGTAAAAAGAATGAATGAATTAAATAACAAAGGATGTGGAGCAATTATAATAGGCAAGGAAATGAAGAATATGACCAACTCAACCCTCTGCATGTGAGATCAAAATCAAAGGAGAAGAGGAGGAGGGAAGGAAGCTAGAAAGGCAGGAAGGAGAAAAGCACATTTTTCATTCTCCTTGCAGCATTTTCAGGTAGTGGCCTGGTAGGAGGGGAGGACTGTGTGGAGTTGGCTGGCTGGTGGATCCAAAGCACCTAGAATAGTGCCTACCACATAGTAAGCACTCAGTAAGCATTTGGTGAGTTGAGCTGAATTGAATTTGATTGCCTCAGGAAGGCTTATTCCTTTGAATTCTTAAATCCACATCCCTTAGGCTGATCTCATTCTTTCTGTGAAGAGTAGCCAGAGCAATATGGTAAAGGGGTGCATGAAGTCCTTTATTCTGTGTCCAGTGGAGGACACATTCTCTTTGTTTGGTGAGAATCCATTGCTCTTGTTTTCTGGTGATGTTCTCACATTTACATTGGGGGAACACCTTACCCTATTCTTAACTCATGTATTTGGATGAGGCTGAATCTTTCCTACTCAGTCATCTCTGTAGGTGAACACATGTCCCAAGCCCTACAATAAGAATGTGCATTTTGTGTTTAGGGATGCATACATGACCCAATTCAGGAAAATGTGGACTCAATTCTAGGATTTTTTGGGGGAAAATATTTGAGAAAGAAATGTTGTGTTTCTGTGGATATTTCTATAGGATATCTAAGGTTTGGGAACCTAGGGCCACCGTACATGGAGAAAGCTTGTTTGAAAAATAGCAAACACAGAAAAGAGTTTGGAAAACAGAGATAAGGGAGACAGATCAGGGGGCAAGAGGGAGGCAGGGGCGATGGGGAGAGGGAAAGAGAAGGAAGGTGGGAGAAAGCAAGCAAGCAAGCTTGGATCATTTGCTTCACAGGATTTGTAGTGACAAGACCCCCCCGCCCCCCGCCCCATCTGCCTAATCTCTGCACAGTTTGGATTATCGAGGAGTTTTATCTAACATCTGTCTTCTTCAAACATTCTGGTGTTGGTAGCCATCTTAGACCCTATGGCTGCATAGAATAATTTAATGCTACTTTCGGCTCTCCTGTACCTCCTTAGTCTCTTCTGCTGTGAAATACCTACCCTAGTCCCAGCATCTACACTACATGCCACCAAGAACTGCTATCATATATTAAACTAGTCTTATATTCCCTGTCTTAGTTATACTACATGTAAATAGAGACTGTATCAGTAATTATTGCTGTATAACAAAATACTCCAAAAATCAATGTCTTAAAAATCAGTAAGCATATATTGTTGTTATAAGACCATGGGTCAACTAGCTGTTCTGGTCTTGACTGAGCTCACTGATACATTTGTGGTCAGCAGGCAGTTCTGATCTTGAATGGACTGTCTAATACATTTTGGGGGTCATTTGTCTACAGGTTGGTCTAGGATGGTCTTGACTGAAGCAACTGGATTATCTTCCATGTGATCTCTCATTCTCCAGGAGGGTAGCCTAAGGTTGTTCATGAGGTGGATGGGGTTTTCTGAAAAAGCAGAACTCACATGGCTTGAGAAGATGTGGGCTCAAAGTCTCATTACTTTGACACTTTCTATTGGTTAGAGCAAGTCACAAGTCTAACCCAGATTCCAGGGGAAATAGACCCCACTTGTTACCTGGAGTTGCTTCACAGTCACATTGCCAAGGGCATGGATTCAGGGTAGGATGGAACATTGGGGCCAGTTTTACAGTCAGTGTAGCACAGAGACTAAAACAACAAACAAGCAAATCCCTTAGGAGTTTGATTTCACTGTATGACATTCTGTTTGCATCTAATCCTAAGGTCTTAATCAGGATCAAGAGTAAATCAAGTAAATTTGGCAAATCATAATTTACATTCTCTTTTATCAGTAACTAAGAAGGAGTATAAACAAAGTTCTAATGTCTATTTCAAATTCACACTTAAACATGTTGTGTTGAATCAGAGTTTGGTTGATAGAATAAAATGACTTTGGCTCCTGTTACGATGGGTTGAATACCTTCTATTTACTGCCCAGCAGGAGCATGTTATCAAAACCAAATCTTGGAGACAGCAGATTTTTAAATGATAAAGACCTGCTCCAGTATTCCAAAAACTACCCTTCCTGGAATGACCTTAAGTCTGCATTGGATGATGATTTAATATTTGACAGATTCCCTCAACTACAGTCTGCACTCTTACAGGGTTGTCTCTTCTATAAAATACTCACTTATTTATCCATCCATCAAACAAATATTTACAAAGTAAATCATGTATAGAATATCAAGAAGCCACACAAAACAGTAAATTAGTGACATCAAGAGATTGCAGAGTGGATTTTATTTAGCCTTTATTTTTTTCCTTGAAGAAATAACCAAATATTAATGTGACTTTTGAGTTGGAAAGAGCCTGCCAAATCTGCAGTGACTGATCTGGATGCCATGGCAGGGACTCACCTAATGTTTGCTAGGGACATAGGTTTGGTGGGGCTTCTAGTCTTGCCTGATACGCTGTTACTTTATCTGAATCATGAAGCTTAACTTTAGTCCTGAAGTTCTCTAATGTTTGACTTTAAAATATTCTTGAGGTGCCTGGGTGGCTCAGTCGGGTAAGCATCCTACTTCAGCCCAGGCGTGATCTCACTATTCATGAGTTTGAGACCTGCATCAGTCTCTCTGCTTGGAGCACAGAGCCTGCTTCAGATCCTCTGTCCCTACCCCTGCCCTGTCTCTGCCCGCACCACCCCCCCCTACACACACAAATGCACTCTGTCTCTCAAAAATAAATATACATTTAAAAAATACTTTAAAGTCCTAGAATAATATTTTAGAGCCTGGTATCAAGGTTGAAAGAATTGTTTCATCAGTGTCTACCATAAACAAAGTGGGAGATGTATCTGCTGCTAACTTTGTCAGAATCAGCTCCTGTAGAATCTGTCAAAGTGTGTGAACAGAGCCAAGTACCCCATAACTTTAAGGCTTTTCTAGTGTAATTTTCTAGTATAATCTATATATGATTTTGCCCTTACATTTTAAATTTTGAATAATTCATCTTATTCACCTCATCCAGAGGTCAGGGTGAAGGGACCTGGACCATAATACCTTAGAGATTATATCTAATCCTTCATTGTAACCCTAGAGAATTCTGTCAACTGCTCTGGACTTATTTGTTAATAAGTAAAATGAGGATACTGAATAAATCAGTCGTGAATACTCCTCTTAGATTTACAAGAATACATATGTCATTTATATGAATCTCAGAGCCATCCTGCCATTCTGGCATTAGTGGATTCATTTTACACATGAGAATGTTGAGGTCATGGTCAAAGTGAGGTTTCTAAGTGTAGAACCTGATATGGGGACTTGAACAGCTGTTAGTCTAGTGGGTTTTACCCAACTCTTCCACAGATTTCAGTAGCACATTGCTATATGGAGCTAATGGCTCCAAAAGACTCTTTGATCATAGCATGATATTTAGTCAAGTTACCACCGTCCCAGGGGGATCCATTCTTGTCTGATGGGCCTTCCAGATGCAGTGACTCTTTCAAATGCTTGTAAGTGACCTAAATAAAGATGTTTCACCTGGTCATTAGTACATTTACTATCACAGAGAAAGGAAGACAAACAAAACCACAGTCTATAAGAACTTGACCTCTGTAGGTACTGGTTTCCTTATCTGTAAAATGAGAGGGTCATACTAGATGACACCCAAGGTCCCTTCCTGCTCTCAAGTTCTGTGATTTCCTTTCTTAACAAGATTAAAATTAAAGAGTTGTAAACAGTAAATATTTCAAATTTCCTTTACTCTTTACCCAAATTCAAGTCAAATGAAGAATAAAGAATATTTTCTAGGAATAAAATAAGCTCCAGAAAGGCTTCTCTTGGAAGGACTTCTCATGGGAAAGGATGGCTGTGTTCTTTTGAATTGTGTGGTAAATGCCCTTGGTCCACCATCACATTCTCTTTACCAAACCTTGCATCTGTCTTGTGGATGCTGTAAGTGTTGAAAGCTAGTTGTTCATACCTGTCCCCCACATACTTTCAGAAGGATTGTCCTTTACCAAAAGTGGCCAACTCTCCCAGAAGTTTATTATTCCAGCCTAGGGCATCCTACAGCCATTATCTAACTGATGAGGATTGCCAAAAGCCAGCTCCTTGTCTCCAGGTGAGACAAACTCTGGTATAATTCTTGCTTGAGAGCTCTCCATGGGATCAGGTAGATGCTGGACTTCAGCTGAGGCCACATTTTTGCCAAGCTACTTCTGCTCCTCTCCGACCCATTCTTTTGAAAGATCTCCCTCAGTGAATCACATACTCACAAATTCTCTTCTCAGGCTCTGCTTCTAAGGAACAAGCTTGACCTGAGGCCTCATAGCTGTCATATAGATCTTCCCTGGGATGCTACCTAAGAATATTTCCAAGTTTTTATAAGACTCCATTAACTATTTAAGTCTCTACCCCATGAAGCCTCCTGAATATGTAAAGGGAGGCTGCCACCCACTGTCTCAAGAACATGAGAGCACCATGGGAAATTGTTCTGGACCCACTTAGAAATTGATCTCAGGTCACAATCTGAGTAAACAGGGCCTTGATGCTAAGTGGAAACTCTCAAGACTCCAGAGTTGCAAAGCAAGTGAGGGCAGATCTCTTTCTTTTTGAACTTTTTTTAATGTTACTTTATTTTTGAGAGAGTGAGAGAGAGTATGAGCGGGGAAGGAGTGGAGAGAGAGGAAGGCACAGAATCTGAAGGAGGATCCAGGCTCTGAGCTGTCAGCACAGAGCCCAATGCAGGGCTTGAACTCAGGAACTGTGAGATCATGACCTGAGCTGAAGTCAGACACCCAACCAACTGAGCCACCCAGGTGCCCCTGAGCAGATCTCTTTCTTAAGACAGTAAGTGTCTTGTCCTGCCCTTCCCTCTACTCTGCCATTAAACAAAATCTTATTTGGAGATGCCATCCAGAAGGTAGGACTATCTGGTGGTGAATTATGGGGCCACAAAGCCAGGGTATCTACATGGAGAAAGTACTGTTTGCTGGAATCCAATGGGAAACCTTCCTCTTTCTACTCTCACATTCTCCCATTCAGTCTCTGTGACAGTAGGGGCTGTGGCAGGATGGAAGTCAGGAAGAGACTTTAAGGGGGAGGGATTTTGTTTCCAAAATCCAAAGCATCAGGGAGAATAGAAGATTGGTGAGAATAGAACAGAAAAAAATGCTGAAGTCTGGCCCCACAAGGGCCTCCTCTTAGGCTGAGGAAGGAGGAGATGAAAGCAAGGATGTCATCCTGTGGGGAATGTAATAGGAAGTAGCAAAGCTGTAGAGAAAAAGCACAGATACTAGATTTAGAGGTTACAAAAGCTTAGATGGTGGACCTCTGAGACACTCTTCTTGGGTGATGAATGGAGACCACATGACATTCTCTCTCTTACAGTGCCTGAGGAGGCCTTAAAGCAAGGACTCTGGAGCCTACAGCCCGAGTTCTGGTACTAGCTGAGAGACCTATTTAGTATCTGTGTGGCCTTGGGAGGTCAGATTTCACATCTCTGAGCCTGTCTCCTCATATAACAGAATGGAGATAATGGTACCTCCAGTGCTTTGTCTATGTTAAGGGCATAGAAGCATCTGCAAATGGAAGGCTTTTGCACTGCTGAAGATCTCAGAATTCTGGTACTGCCCTGGACTGGACTGTTTTTCCCAGTTCAGAGGAGTGAGGTCTGGGAGACAGATTTTAAACTGAGTAAAATTACCTTTTATGAGTGAGCTAATTGACAGCCACCACAGCAATTTTCTACCAAAGATGCATTCACTTAAACTCTCTGGTTTTGCCATAAATTTACTTATGTTTTAACCTAGCTTACTACCTTCCTTTGGGCTTTTGCATCTTGGAATAGATGGTGAAAGAGACAGCAAGTGTTTTAGCTTCTCAGTGGAAACTCAGTGAATTCTTTATTCTAAAGCAGTAATGCTATTTGCTATCCAGCAAGGAAGCTGTTTACCAAAGGGAAGTGACAGAGCCAGAGTGGGAAGCAGGAAACTGAAAAGGGGAAGTGGTTTTATAAGCCCCCAGAAAATCTATACAGATGAACATTGATAAAAAGTGATGCCCCATGTGATTTTTTTCCAAAAGTTAAAGCATCTCATTTGGTCAGTGCTTACTTATCTCTGCTGTTTCCACATTCGTAGTGTGATGTTGCTAATTTTTAAAGGCAAATCTCAATGCTTTTAACAATCCTCGAAACCCTACTGTTGGTCAACAGCTAAATGACTAAATGACTCATGTGAATTTGAATTCTGCAAAGGATAAAATCAACAGCAACTCTGAGAAACATGCAAGGAAAGAAAACGCCAAGGACTTATTAGAGGTTTTACAAGCCAAAGCTAGGCTCCTTTTTAAAAATTTTTTTCTTCTTCCTTGTGCATGATCACAAGTCAGTCCAGAGCAGGGAGCAGAACCCAAGGTTCACACATATATTTATTTAGTTAGCAAGACATTCCTATTTTTATAGCTCAAAGTTCTTAACTTTCTTGTTAGCAAATGTTAACAAGGTTTAAAATGTATAAAGTGAGCTGTGGCATGTAAAAAATTTTGGCCTATCCTGGCTCCTTCTTTTTTTATACCTACGTTCAATGAAAATGTCCTACTGACAGGCAGAATGTCTGGGTAACTTTATAGATAGTGTTCCCACCTCTGGGCCACAAGGTCACAGATTTGTTCCTGATTCTATTTAAAAAACACTCAACAATGGTAAGTTTGTGTGTGCTTTTATGAGGGGGAGCTGTTTTATAGGATCCAAGATCTTAAAGATACTCCAAGGAATCTCGTATGTCTGCTGGGCTGTGAATTGGGAAGGTTGCTGGGGTGCTTACTGCAACTTTGGGGAGCTTCACTGAATCACAAGCAAGGAATGACTATAATAATTCTCAGACATTATGTCTACTCAAGGCCAAAAAGCACTTTGATTTCATGGTGGTAATCAAAGCGCTTGAAAGGCATTTCAACCTGCTGTTCCAGCATCAGTTTGCCAGTAGTCATAAAATGAAACAGGGCAGAGGGAAAGGAAAAAGAAAAAAGCAGACCCCACTCGAATCGCACAGACATTTTATAACTGTTTTAGAC
This sequence comes from Panthera uncia, assembly GCF_023721935.1. NCBI lineage: Eukaryota > Metazoa > Chordata > Mammalia > Carnivora > Felidae > Panthera > Panthera uncia. The sequence continues at coordinate 36,469,801 of NW_026057578.1, read as the reverse complement.
ACTGCAGGCCTTTCCCTCTTGGGTCATGCATAAATATGGCTTCTGAAAAGTCACTCTCAGAATCCCCAAAGGCCCCCTAAATATGGAAGTGAAATAAGCCATCAGCACTATAATGAGCAAACACAGGGGCACTCCTAGCAGAAGGGGATTAGGAAATAGCCCAGTTGAGTGGTTACCATGATTTCCTGAGACATGTTAACAAAAGAATGAAACAATCCAAATCTGATTCCTGGGTTCAATTGCCGTATGAGCTCAAACAGCAGATTCTCCTTTCCGAGTCTGTGTTGTCCCCCCTAAAATGAACAAAAAGAGGGGCATTCACTTTTGAATGTCCCATTTCTGTAAGGAGAGCTTTCCGAGTACTCTTACTTTCTAATCTTGTACTCTAATAAACTTTTGCCTGCTGCTCAAAACCAAAAAAATGAGCAAGAAGAAGAAAGGTTTCTTGTAAGTCAAGAATTTACCACTCACGAACTCAAATGGAATGGTAACTTAAATTGTGGCAGTTATCCATCACTTTATGTAAATACACAAAATGTCTCTTTAACCCATGGCTTCCACACAGTCCATGGTATGGATTCTCCTGGAATTGTGTACCTTGAGTGGTCTTGCTCCTACCTAGTGGTAACTTCTCCTACCTATGGCTTGTGAAACTTACGGGTGTTCCATGCATATACAATCATATACCCTGTCTCACAACTTGATTTTCATACATATTCTGGATTATAACTCATGAGTATGTGTGTGTTGACAAAGCTGTGAAGCTGATAACCTCCAATCAGCTTCCTCTACAAGTTCCGCTGTCAGTCAAATCCCACTCCTCTGTGGAAAGCAACTATCTAAAGCAATTGCTGTCTTTACAGCCCTCCTCCCACAACATACATGTTACCAGCTTTCCTTCATCTAAAATTGTTTTTTCAAACATGTCCGTACATAACCACCACAAGTAATTATTAAGCCTTTCTGCCAAACAACCATAAAGCCAAATTCTTGTGGTAAATAATGGGCTCCCAGTGGCATGGTAACAGCAAAATGACTGACTCCTTCAGCTTTGGGCCTGTTTCTAGCTCTCTAGCATGATTCCAAAACTGTGGACATATATTAAGGAAGATGAGTTAGTCATATTTGAAAGTTTCACCCAGAGAGATCATAAGAAAGTGACTGAAACATGTCACGAAATAGGAAGATTCACTTCTAACTATTTTATATGGAATGTTCTAGACCTAAGTTGCAGAGCTTTTGTGTAATTCAGGGAAGTAGTGAATGATAACTATGGCTCCCAGTTGAGAATTTTACACTTCACAGAGCATTTCCCTTTTCTTTTTTTTTTTTATTAATTTTTTTAAAGTTTATTTTTTTGAGAAAGAGAGACACAGAGTGCAAGCAGGGGAGGGGCAGAAAGAGACACACACACACAGAATCTGAAGCAGTCTCTAGGCTTTGAGCTGTCAGCATGGCACAGAGCCTGACATGGGGTTTGAACTCACAAAACATGAGATCATGACCTGAGCCAAAGTCAGACACTTAACTGACTGAGCCACCCAGGGGTCCCTCCTTTCTCTTTATCTCATTTGAGCCTTTGAGATGAGTAGATTATGATAATTCCCGTTTTAGAGATGAGGAAACTGAGGCTCTTAAAGTTTAAGTGAGTTGCTCATGGTCTCATAGCTATAAAATGTCAGAACTTAAAGTATATATCTGATTTTACTGCCATAATGATTTTGCCTTATCAAGAGGATTTGAACAACTCAGTCACATTACTAGAACAATTATTTTAACTGAGGAAGACAAAGGGGGGAAAGGCATATTAGAATCATCTAAGGAGTTCTTTGAAACATAAGTGATTGTGTCCATCTTCCTTCTCATGGAAATGAAAATATGTCTCAGAATGAGAGTAGGGAATAATTTTGAAAACATTCTTGAGGTAATTCTAATATGTACAGCCTCATTAAAAAGTCCTGCATCAGGTTTTTCTCTGCTGAAATGGAGGCATCTGCTTCCCAAATGTTGCTTTGTCCAGTACTCTTTGGATTGGTATACTCACTGTACCTATTATATGGTGGATGATGAATTTTACTCCAGTCTTCCATGAAAGTGAAGAAACTGATTGTATGAAGGAGGAAATAAACAGTGTCAATTATTGGGCAACTGATGTGAAAATATAGGCTTAGCCCATGAATAAGTATGTACAAGATTAAACATAATAGTATCCTATCTCAAGCAACTGAACAGAAGATGATATGTGGATTTATTCTTAACTAGTTCACTTTGTACTTTCCTAGATGATAGCAATGTATCCTCATGGTCATTTCAAACCTCCTAGGGAGAAATGGCTCTCCCTGTACTCCTGGCTTTTGCAATGTTATTTTGCACCTCGTCCCATCAAGAGGTAAAGTCCTTGTCCATTCTTTAAATCTGGGCTGCTCATTATGACTTTCTTTGTCTGACAGCTTGTAGGAATATTATTGTCCCAGCTCTGAGCCTAGACCTCAAGAATGTCTTGTGCTTCCATTCATGCTCTTAGCCCTGTCCATGTGAATAAGCTGAGCTGGTCAACCTAGAGCCATCCCAGCTGAGGCCACCCTATACCAACCACCTTTTAGCTCACCTGGGTGGCTACAGAATCTTAAGGGAGTGAGCACATATTCAGAAGGTGAGGATATTAACTCTACTTCTTGGTGCAGCAGGGTCACAAAGTCACATTGTAGAGGGGCGAGGCTACAGGGAGAAGTGGAGAATTGTAGTTGTTTTCCACCATCTAGCATACCTATTGCATTGGACTGCTGTACATATTAAACAACTAAATACATGGGATATAATTAGAACAGGGTCTGACACTGAATAAATGCCTACTAAATATGGAATATTATGGCTGTTTCTAGAGTGCATGCAAAATATTTAGATGGCCTAGTTAATGCCACCATGCCTCTTACTTTTAGGAATTGATAGATTTCTCACAAACCTGTGGTTCAATCCAACAGTACACACAGAAACTCAAGTGAGAGAAAGTGCAATCAAACCACATATTGAGTGTTACTGTATCCCTAAGTATCTTTCTTTCCTGAATGGAAGCACGCCTCTGACCTCAGGGGGAAAAATTATATATATATATATATAATTTATATTTATATACATATATATTTATATTTATATATATAAATATATATATAAGTATATATACATATATATAAATATATATACATATATAAAAATATATATAAATATATATATAACTATATATATAACTATATATATAAAAATATATAAATATATATAAATATATATAACTATATATATAAATATTTATATATATATGTATATATATATGAATATATAAAATACATATCACCCTTTCTATTCAGGCTTTCATCAAAGGTTTCAATGGTAAAGATGACTCATACCTTAAAGAACTGGAAGAATGTTTTTATTGCTTCTCAATCCATTGTGTTGCTCTCATGAAATTTCTGAATGACACCAGAGAATATAAAATCCATCAAAGAAATAAGTACTGAATGACATGTGGCAAGGTTTCCAACTCATCAGGAAAAACTTCAGATCAACTTGTTTCTCTGGAGAAAGCTCACATCCGGGGCTGTTCCTGTTCCCCAGGACTCATAAAGCTCCTATCTCCAGGGCACAGGTGAGGCCTTCACATTCTTTGAGAACAACAGCCTGTTCATTTCCTCCGTGGCTATAAAGTGACTTTATTGGACTTGAGTATCTAAAGGAAACAGAGCTCTGGGTCAGAGGGCGCCTTCAGAGAGTCACTGCCCCATTTAGAGCTTCAAACCTCAGGGATGTTGGGTTGGGAGATGCTCTTGAACTCTTTGAAATGTAAGTTAATTTAAAGTTCAAAGGAAGCTTCCTGGCTTGATGATCACTGTTTTTGGGGGGAAGATGCATTTATATAGTTAAAAAGTGCTTAAATTTAGCTGTACAGCATCAGCTATTATTAAGCAATATTTATCTATGATTTAATGTGGCTCCAGGGGGAAAAGCAGTTCAGATATTGAAGAAACCCTTTGCCAATTACAGGGGGATTCAGTATTTGATAAGCCCAAGAAGTAGTTTGTTTCAACCTGCTTCTGCATTGTAACCTCTATTCAAATTTGCATAGGGGAGTCTCAAGTCAAAGAGAAAAGCATCCATATATGTGATTATGGCACACTGTCTCCAGAAAGGGTCCAGTAACAAATAGTTTTCTGTGGGAATAGGTTGGAGAAACACTGCATATTATGTTTCACTCTTGTGCTTCACAGCACACTTTGGCAGATTAAACGTTTGGAGAAGTCCTGGAATACAGAAACATGTTGAATACCAACCCAGTGTTTCTAGAAGATATATAACTAAGGAATCCCCTTTGTTTTTTTCTTTCAACTATATGAAATAAAACCTCTTGAGAGATCAAGTAGACTTTGACAAATAAGTACCGTTACGTATTTTGGAGGATGTTGTCGATAGTTAACACAATTCAACATCTTGAGAAAGTGGTAGGTACAAGAAAATTAGACGAATATTTTTTTTTAAGTTTATTTATTTTGAGAGGAGAGAGAAAGAAAGAGAGGGTGTGTGTGCAGGAGGGGCAGAGAAAGAGGTTGAGAGAGAATCCACTGTCAGTGTGGAGCCTAACGTGGCACTCATACCCACAAACCATGAGATCATGACCTGAGCCAAAATCAAGATTTGGACACTCAACCAACTGAGCTATCCAGGTGCCCTCAGTGTGTGTGTGTGTGTGTGTGTGTGTGTGTGTGTGTGTGTTTAAACATGTGAGCCATATTGATAGTAGGGGTTTGGAAATCACAAAGGGATCTTTGTAGGTTTGAAGGTTAGAAATCCGTAGTCTCTCCACCTTTTTCCTCTCTCTAATTTATCGTTGCCCTTTGGGTTCTTAATAGAATATATAAATAACAACTTGCCATTTTTTGTGCTTGCTAAAGACACAATGTAAAATTTTTATTTCATGTGACTCTGACATTTATTTTTTGGAAAGTAAGTTGAGCTATGCACCTGGTAACTCTTACATAGTGATGTAAACAGACCATATCAATAAAGGAAACAAATGCCATTTTTAAATAGCTGGCATTTTTTTCTTATGCCATTTCTAAAAATATATAATTGAACTCTCCCCTCAAATTCGGGACTGGAGTCCCAAACGGTTTCTCCTTCACTCATTAAGATGAATAAGCAAAGAGCCAGTCATCAATCACATGCACATACCTGCTTTTTTTTGTTGGGTTAGTTAAATTGAGGCATTATTGTGCTGTGGAAATTGGCAAGACATATATGAGAAGACCTTAATTTTAAGTGAAAAAAGAAGGAGTAGTAGTTGGAAGAGTGGTCATATTCAGATTTTTTGAATTTTATCTGTGACAAATTATAGACCCAGAATCAACTCTGCCATGTACTGTGGGAAATCTAACTAGTTTCACCAACTTTAAAAAAGCGTTTTTGCATGGGTGACTCAGTCAGTTAAGTGTCTGACTTTGGCTTGGGTCAGGATCTCATGGTTTGTGAGTTCAAGCCCCACATCAGGCTCTGTGCTGACAGCTCAGAGCCTGGAGCCTGCTTTGTGTCTCCCTATCTCTCTGCCCCTCTCCCTCTCACATTCTCTCTCTCTCTCTCTCTCTCTCTCTCTCTCTATCTCTCTCTCTCTCTCTCAAAAAAAAAACATTTTAAAAAGTTGTAAAATAGTTTTAAAAGGTTAAAAAGTGTTTTGCATAATTTTTTTACTTTTTGTTGTGATTTCATGTCCCTTTACTTCTCCATAAGTACTTCCAATAAGGTAAGCTCTGTGGAATGCTTTTTTGTCCTTTTAATAATCCATCCTACATGACTCAGTGATAAACACTTCAATCCAGTGCCATCTCTTACTCAGTGAAAAAAATCTTTTATTCCACTGCTGGATCCACTTACTGAGATTAGCTTCATAACTAGAGGCAGGTGTGGGGGTAGAGAAGGGCATGCACCTGCTTATTTTATTTGCAAGTGCTTAAGGCCCAAGCTGACCGAACTCTTGGTTATGGGTCTGTGCGCGTGTATGCGCGTGTGTGTGCAGTGAGGGGATAGAGAGAGGGTTTTCATTTGCTTGGTTTGCTTTTTCACTGAAGCTATTTGATTACTAAGGAGCAAATCTGAAACTCAACTAGTTGCCTTGTTTAGCATAATTCTCCTGTGGCTAAATTTAAGGTCAAACTTGCAGTCTGTAGTATGTCATCTGTCATATGTAAAATAATAGTGTCCACAAACAGAATTGATAGTTCATTCAGCCCCTCAAATCATTCAGTGAATATTTCCTGAGAAGTTGCTATATGACAGGCTCATTTCTAAACAGCGTGAAATAAAACTCCAGCCCTCTAGGAGTTGATACCCTGGTGTAGGAGATATGAAAATATATATAGCTGATAGATAAACTAACTCTGTTGTTTACACTGTACTGAATCTTTCTTTCTTCATTCAGCTTGAGGGTTTCTGTATTGATCAGTGTGGATCTACAATGTGTAGTTCATTTATGTTAACTGACACGTAGTGCTCAATGGAATGACTACCTCTCAGTTGATGTTACTATTTCCCCTTTGGTGGCCCTTCAGGGTGTTTTCAGTTTTTACTATCACAAGGAGTACTTCAGCATGCTTCCCTGGGCCTATCTCCTTATGTACTTGTGGACAATTTCCTCTCAGTATATATTTAGAAATAGAATTACTTGACCATAAGGGTTTCATTGGTTGTTTGTTTTTAAGGCATGCTCCCAAATCTCCTCCCAGGTGTCCTGAATCCTAATAATGGAGCAAACTGCTTCGGCATCTGTATTTATAAAATGCTTTTTGGGAGATTTGGATGCGGCTTCCCAAGGGACCAATGTTTTGGAGTCCATTGCTCCAGCCCACATGAATCCATCCCACACATGGATTAATGAAAGAATGAGAAATGAATAGGCACTTCTGGCAATGAGAATAAATTTTGGCTCTCACTCCATTAGGCTCCAGGAGTGGATACTGTTGGTGTCCTCCCAGATACCCTTTACTGGCTTGCTCACCCATCTGTCAACTGCTGTGGGTGTCAGCTGCCAAGGGCTCACAGCTGCCCCATCTCCAGAGAACTGTCCTCAGCAGGAAGAATCAACCTGAAGGTTATGACCCCACTTGCCCCATCCCAGTAAGCTCAGCTAATGATAGACTGATACTGGAGTATAAAGAGCTGGCCCCCTTGCTTCAAGGGAAAGACCACCTCTTTGGTTCAGTTCATGCTGCTTAGCTAGGCTGCATCCAGTCACAGCCTACTCCCCTGCGTCTTCCTGCTTTGCTCTCTTCCCTTCTCTGGTGGTCCTGCCTCAGTGTATTACGTAGGTCTGTTTTAAGCCATGCTTTGAGAGAACCTAAACTGAGACACCCCTTTGCTATTTTTTTTTTGCTATTTTTTCTTTTTCTCTACTTTCTGTGCTTTTGTTTGCCCTCTTTTTTTTTTTCTCCTCATTAGCTCATACTTGTCTGTGTCACCTATGAAGAAGACAGAATACAAAGCAATGATTTTCATTTTCACTTAACTTTAAGAAATGCACACAGCTTGGGCACCTGGGTGGCTCAGTCGGTTGGGCATCTGACTTCAGCTCAGGTCATGATCTCACTGTTTGTGGGTTCAAGCCCCGTGTTGGGCTCTGTGCTGGTAACTCAGAGCCTGGAGCCTGCTTCAGATTCTGTGTCTCACTCTCTCTCTGTACCTCCCCCACTTGCAGTCTGTCTCTGTCTCAAAAATAAATAAACATTAAAAAAATATTAAAAAAAAAAAAAGAAATGCACAGAGCTCATCCTGGGGCAAGCACCTGCAGACACATCATGCCTGAATTATACCCTGCCATCTGATAGCCTGGTTGGCTGATAAGAGCCTGGGCCTTTGATTTGACCTTCCCCAGCTCCTTGCAGCTTCCCCTGAGTCCTCTGAATCACAAGTGTGTTCTGTATTCTCAGAATGTGTCAATATAGCATACAGTCATGTGGTCAGTGGCCATTTCCTACTAAACAAGTACAACTGCCCACCAGAAATGAGAAAATATTGCTGCGCCTCATAAGCTTCAGAGGCATTTTGCCCCATGGGATTGAATCAGCCCCACTTGGGCTTGGAGCCTTGTAGCAAAGCTCGTACCCACTCTTGTGCAGGTATGGCCTCATGCTGTGTCCTTAAACTAGTGAGTTTGTGGTCACAGGACATTTATAAACATGTGACTGATTTGCCCTTATTTTATAATAATGATGATGATGATAATAATAATAATAGACATGGAGGCCTTGGAGCTCTAAATCAAGCATTCATCTAGGCTTTGAAGTTACAGTCAGGAAGTAAATCCTTAGGCCCTTCCAAATTAGCTCTGTTTCAGAGGGAGTGGCAGAAGGACTTGAAAGATGAGCCTCTTCCTTTCCAGTAGGCTATGCTGGGGGTGCGTTGGACACACTCACACCCCCAATCCGTCCCCAAACAACAGAAGCTTGTAGCTTCCAAGGGCGTGGACTGGTGGAGAGAGAAACAGACCTCTTGGGGAAACCACAGGTTTGATTATGTCCTGGAGAGCTTTTGCTCCAATAAGAAATGTGATTCTAGGCTTTGAGCTGTTAAAGACAGAATTATGTGGCTTGCCTGGCAACTCAGATCTAATCCTCTTGTGGCTGTATCCCTACAGTTGCAGCCTGGGCAACCACCCCAAATTGACAGGCACGGATGCGCTTTCACAGGTAGAAAGGGATTATCTCAATCCTGTTGCCTTGGTTCATATCTTCACTCAAAATTTTCCATCCTGCACTGTTTGATGGAGAGAAAATTGGTTGCTGTCCTGCCTCTACGTTCCTGCCACTGTTAAGGGAGGATTCATCTCAAGCCCCCGGTGTCTTTCCCACTGCAGTAAACTCCTGGGGCCCCAAGCAGGGTAAAAACAGATGGTTCATCCTCTATATCAGGATGCAGTTTGAGCTTACAAGTGCACACCTTCTGAATCTGTGATCTTTGGGAACCTGGATTCCTAACTGCTTAGCCAATTTTAAAAGTCTATTCTTATTAGCCTAATTTTAGCTCCCTGAATTTAATATTTGTTTTTATGGTCCCTTCAGTATTTGCCAAAATTCTGCATAACTGAACTTCTAGTTATAATCCTTCTTTATAGTGACAAAACTCGCAATATTTGTCTTTTGAATTTGAAATTTGTCTTCTTTGCTGTCTTAGGCTCGAAATGGAAATATATTAGCATCCCTAAGACCATGTCTGATGTCAGATTCTGGTTTTACTAAAGCATGACATTTTTGGGTGAAATTGCCATGAATTTCCTATCAACCCATCACAGTCCTTGATTTTCCTACATGAAGAAAAGGCCCCCAGTGTCCTATTCTTTCTCCACCTACCATCAGTGCTCCCTCTCAGGCAAGCAAGAGCACTTACTCATTCCCAACTTCTAGTGGATTTAAATTACTGCATTATCTCCCCAGGGGCAATAAAGCCCAGTGCTTACTGTGGAATGAAAGGCATTGCTGAGGATTTTTATTAGGCATCAAGAAAGAGATATAGAATACATAATGAGAATGCGGTGTTGTAAGAAATCTTCTGAGCACTTAGTATGAAATGGACTTGTCTGTATATAAATCAGACTGACTTATGACAATAGAAATAAAATGGATTCTGGCCAAAGGGAATCTGGCCAGAGGGATCTCTGAAACAAGTGGGGATTAGAAGTGCCAACCTACCCCTGTCCCATTGTTACTCATTTAGGTCCCTTCTAAACATTTATGATGAGGTTGTGTCATTAGCTCGTGTTAAGGGAGGCTGTCATTGTGTAAATAAATTAACAGCAATAATAATAATACATTCATATAGTAGAGTAGCTTCTTGGCTTTCCAAGAGCTTTTTATATGAATCTCCATGCCAACCTTTTGAGATACATAGACGCACAAAATTAAGATTGTCATCTCATGTGTCACAAGACTGATGTTCAGAAACCCAGGGCAGCTAGCATACTGTGGGGAGCACCGCTGAGACAGAAGCCTCCATTCTTTGGGTTCATAATTCAGTGCTCTCTTTGTTTTATCAGGCAGACTCTGTGGAAGCTCATCATTTAGAATTAAATTTTATTTAGAAGAGGACTATAAAATGTTTCCCTTCCCAAGAAGCCTGTAATATACCAGAAGAAGCACTAACTAAAAAAAGACTGGATCTGTGATCTGCCTGTGACTGGTTTCTTTTCCTGCTGACTTCACATAATCCAACCTGCTTAGCTTGGCAGTGTTGTCTTATCTTGAGTCATACACCCCTGCCTACCACATCAAAGTGACAGATGAGGGCAAAATAGGAAAGAATAAACTATCTGATTTATTATAGTCTGTCATCAGGATTCTGGGGAGAGAATGGAGGATTTAAATACATTTTTTTTCTAATTGTAGGGATGGTAAGATTCATCAAGTAACAATTTTTGTTGAGTTCCTAAATTTCTCCCAAGACTGTATTGCCATGGACACAAATCCACATATAGGGAAAAATGCATTAACTAGGCAGCCTATAGGGCAGACCTTAATTTTTCTTTGTAACACCGAGTTCAGCTTCGTAGGAACCATAACTATTAGGTCCAGATCACCAAACATGTTGCATTGCCATATATGCTTCTCTTAGCTTAATCTTGTCACATCTTTAACGTGCCCCGTAGTTTTGGCCAGAATCCATTGAGGAAGGTGCAAAACATGATTTTTTATTTATATTAAATGGAATATAGAAGATAAACATTTTTTAGTCAACATTGGTTAGCCCTGATTAGGTAAATTAGATGAATGAGCAAAACAATGCTGCCTACCCCTTATAGTACTTTATCACTAAATTGTCATCTTTAGTACAGCCAGGTTGTTTGCTTTTCTGAATCCAAACCCCCAGCATCCTTAGTGTCACCCATGAACTCTTCTCTCAAAAGCTTTTATGGCCTAGTACCTTTCCACACAATCAGAATAGATGAGTATAAATGCTTGCCTGTGAGTGTGATGATTTATTGAACACTGTATTACAGACTTTTAGGTCCGGGCACTATTTTTGGGAGTTGAGATCATTAGAACCTCACATGTCATCCTGATAAAATGCTCGAATGTTTCTTTACATTCTTCCAGAGCCCTAGTTCTCTGTCCTTTTTTGACCATGCCAAGAACATGTAGAGTGTGCCTCTCCTGGGTCCATATGACTTTGTTATCCTGAGAAATCATTTTATTATTTTCCTTTTCTTTTGTATAATTTTTATAAGAAGAGTGGTATTTCTCCATTCTTGAAATGCTGACTAATGGTGAAATAGCTGTATTTTCTTTTTACGTGGATGCTGTTTTAGAAGCCAGAAACAAACCAAAGGAATGAGGGAAATATCTTAGCTATTAAGTGGGTACTGGCTCCAGAGAGGCAAGCTGGGCGGCTGGCACAGAATGGGATACCCCAGGGCAAATGCGATTGTTTGACTAAAGAAGCAGTAGGAGAAACGTTTGCCAAGAAGGAACTTCAGAAGCTCTGCTTGAACATGAGTTTGAGGAAGTGAGAATACTTCAGATGGGATTTCTGTTACTGTAGTTGACAATGGGCTGGCTAGCTCCCTGCTGGCACATGGTGCCAGGGTGTTCTACTTGAAGAAATACACTGGGGCAGCTGTGAACCATTTATGATGCTCCATTGCTGCTGAAAAGAGGATGGCAAACAAGAGGGCATGAAATAGTTCTTATATTAAAAGACTAAGCCACCCTTACAAAAATTGGGTGGTCACACTGGTGACTGGCAGAGGTTTAGTTATTTATTGCTGCATAACAAATTACCCTCAAGTTAGTGACTTAAAACAGTGTTTATTATCTGAGTTTCTGTTGGTCAGAAGTCCAGGTACAGCTTAGCTCTTGCCTCTTTCTCAGAGTCTCTCACAGGCTATGCTGAGAGTGTGTTCTGGGTCTGCCCTCAATTCCAGACATGAAATGGGGAGAATCTGCTTCTGAGATCGCTCACATGGCTGTTGGCAAGCCAGAGGTTCATACTAGCTGTTGCTGGAGTTATCAGCTCATTGACACATTGACCTCTCCATAGGGTTATTCACAGTATGAGAGCTTGCTTCCTTCAGAACAAGGGTTCTAAGAGAGAAAGAAAAAAGGAAGAGCGTAGGATGTGAGGGTCAGAAGCCATAGTCCTCTTATAAACTAGCTTTGGAATTGAAACCTTCAATTCTACTGTGTTCTCTTCATCAAAAGTGAGTCAAACAGCCCAGCATTCCATTCAACAGGAGGGACTACACAAGGGTATGGATGGCCGGAGGCGAGGGTCATTGGTGTCTGTCTTAGAGGCAGCATACCACATATAGTAACTGTATTTTTCACTTAAATGGTTGCCAAAATTATTTCCCTCCCTTCAGTATAGAAAGGGTTATTGACATGAGGTGAAATAGTTGTTTTGAAAAGAAACTCTGGTTGACTATATGGATCATAGTTTTCACTCAGGCTATTGTTTGGGTTAATGATAAGCTGATTGGTGTGGAGACAATGAGAGGATGTGTTATTAATTGTAAAGACATGTGAGGTAGAGTCCTTAACTCTAACTCAGGCTGGTGGGATGCCAGGTCTAAATCTCTCACTTTATTCATCTGTGCGATGGGCTTGGCTATGAGAAATATTTTTGGTAATCTTCTGTTAAGTGAGAAGTGTCAGGATAGCGTGGAGTAACCTCTAGAAAGAGCTTAAATCACTTATATCACCTCTAGGCTACAAGGCTCTTCATATTATAGTGCAAAATTTACTGTGCATGTGGGTATTTATATTGACTGTCAACACAAACACTTAGTTTCATGAGTCATTTGATAACCTTAGTTATGACTTACAGAAAAATGGCAAGAGCTTAGATGAAAAGGCATATTTTAGCTCCCTAACAATATTTGCCAGATGATTAACTCCAAAAAGGGTGCTTCCTGTGTAGAATTTGTATTAAACAGCATTATAGAACATTCAAGTTTTTTTTAAGGACCTTTGAGATAAGTTTACTCAACTCCTTCATGTTATTGATAAGGAGATAGGCCAGAGCTGAAAACGAATTAGAACCAGTAATTCACTGCTTAACCTATTTTGGCTACTGTGCCCATCAGTGTTGCAGAGATTAGAAAGGCAGAGGGAGAAAAAAGGTGGCCTTACTTTCTTTGTAATAATGTGAAAAATCAATTAGGTTGGGAAACCTTTTCCAAATAATACTTTTAAGCAAACTCCTGTAGGTTTATAGCTATATTTCCAGGAACTAACTCAATGCATAAGAGGTGTTCAGTAAAGGAGTATTGGTCTTGATGATAACTAACCAGTGGCGAACTGCCCATAGTAGCTGCTATGTAGGTAGGTGCTGGTCTTAATGATTTCCAGACTCCTGTGAACTGCATGTTCAATTACTGTCATCCAGGTTTGGAAACACATCACAGGGACTAGATAGACTTCTGCAGTCACTATTGTGTGGTTGCATTGGTGGAATGTCTGCTTTTGGAGTGATTAGAATGTAAAAGTTGAAGGTAATATCCAAGAACAGTATGGGGAATTTGAACTAGAAGCAAAGTGGCATTAATTCTGACCCAGTTTTATTTCAGAGGTCCAATATGGGAATGAAAAAGATCTCAGGTCCTAGTTTTGTACCTTTCATAAGTGCTGATTTAATGTTGGGCAAACTACTAACTGTGGGCTAATTTTTTAAAATTTATAAAATTAAAGAATTATATCAGTGACTCTCAATCAGCATTGGTACCATATCATTTTGGAGAAGGGTGTATATAAAAATTTCTGAAATAGAGTAGGAAAAATCATGTATTTAGAAAAATAAATTGTTGAATTCTGGTAATCAGAAAAACCAACCTTCCTGAAAGGAGATAGGGTATCCTAACAGAGTTTCCAGATAGAAAAATAGATGTAATACACATTTATTAAAGGGAATTTAACTAGAAACACATTGGGAAACTCTGGCAAGATGATCTCTATTCCTTCCAGTCCTAAAGTTTGGTGAGTCAGTGAATAGAGAGGGACAAGGTCATTCAAGGAAACAATCTTAGAACAGAGAAAGTACTGAGGAAGGAAAGCGCTGGCCCCCAGCTAAGAGTGGCCTGAAATGATGTTAAGATTGGACACTGGCAAGCAGAAACAAAGTCTTCAAACAAAGAACATTGGAACTGGAAGCTTCCATCTACCTGAGTTCAAAGAAAATCAAGATCTCGACTCCAACTACCTTACGTGGCAGGTCTACTCTCGTCCACCGGTGTTAATTCCAGTACCAAGTGTCACTTGTTAGGTTCCAAAGTTTATAGCCCCAAGGAGTTTTGTCTTAGGAAATGGTCCAAGAATGTATTGATCTTCAATGTAAAGCCAAACTGAATTGTTATTGGCATTAATGTCCAATGGCATGCATGAATAAATAAATACACATATACATAAAATCACTGCAGTTATTAAATCTGTCTTTTAATTATGTTAGCACATGTATGTCTTTTGAAGAAGAACACATAGAACATTTTAAAATGACTTCCATTTTATTTGCAGAGAATTAAATTTTGTTTTAAATGTTTATTTTTTTTGAGGGAGAGAGAGAGACAGAACATGAGCAGGGGAGGGGAAGAGAGAGAGGGAGACACAATCCAAAGCAGGTCCTAGGCTCTGGGCTGTCAGCACAGAGCCCGATGCAGGGCTCAGACCCATGAACCATGAGATCATGACCTGAGCTGAAGTCAGATGCTTAAGTGACTGAGCCACCCAGGTGCCCCATTTTATTTGAAATGATGCCAGCCTATTTTACACCCAGTAGCATTTTCAAAAATCTAAAATAATTTTATTTATATATTTATTTATAGCTTCTTCTTTACTAAAATTTAAATTCTAGGTAAACGTCTGTATCAGAATATATAAAAATGTATGGAGATATTCTTCTGTGACCCGAGGGTGAGTTTGAAGCAATATTTTCTTCTACCTATAGCTGACCTAAGAGAATGAAGAGGAAGACAAAGGTCTGAAAGGGAATAAGATGTTTATAATGGAAAAGGAAGGAACAGAGTGTAGAGGGAACACTGGCCTTGAAGCGGGCAGTCCTGGATTCCAAGGTGATTCTTCTAAAATCGATGGACAAGTCACTCCTTTGGTGCAGGTCATATTCTCAAGGTTCTCTGGCTGTTAGATTATTTCCTACAATTTCAAGTCTACAGTACTTTTGGAAATTAAAGTAAATGTATTTTCATCATAGAAAACTTGTAAAATAGAAGAAAAGTACAAAGAGAAAAGAAATAAACCCCACTAATGTAACTATTCAGAAAACCCATGTAGAAATTAGGGATCTAGTCTTCTACATTCTGGTCTTTTGCTCTCTGTGGATGTGTATCTGGGTGTGTGTGAGTGATGCTTTCTAGAAGCAAAATTAGGGGGAAACAGTTTTATTTATTTATTTTTCCAATAGATGAAATTTATTGTCAAATTGGTTTCCATACAACACCCAGTGCTCATCCCAAAAGGTGCCCTCCTCAATACCCATCACCCACCCTCCCCTCCCTCCCACCCCCCATCAACCCTCAGTTTGTTCTCAGTTTTTAAGAGTCTCTTATGCTTTGGCTGTCTCCCACTCTAACCTCTTTTTTTTTTTTCCTTCCCCTCCTCCATGGGTTTCTGTTAAGTTTCTCAGGATCCACATAAGAGTGAAAACATATGGTATCTGTCTTTCTCTGTATGGCTTATTTCACTTAGCATCACACTCTCCAGTTCCATCCATGTTGCTACAAAGGGCCATATTTTGTTCTTTCTCATTGCCATGTAGTACTCCATTGTGTATATAAACCACAACTTCTTTATCCATTCATCAGTTGATGGACATTTAGGCTCTTTCCATAATTTGGCTATTGTTGAGAGTGCTGCTATAAACATTGGGGTAAAAGTGCCCCTATGCATCAGTACTCCTGTATCTCTTGGGTAAATTCCTAGCAGTGCTATTGCTGGGTCATAGGGTAGGTCTATTTTTAATTTTCTGAGGAACCTCCACACTGTTTTCCAGAGTGGCTTCACCAATTTGCATTCCCACCAACAGTGCAAGAGGGTTCCCGTTTCTCCACATCCTCTCCAGCATCTATAGTCTCCTGATTTGTTCATTTTGGCCACTCTGACTGGCGTGAGGTGATATCTGAGTGTGGTTTTGATTTGTATTTCCCTGATAAGGAGCGACGTTGAGCATCTTTTCATGTGCCTGTTGGCCATCCGGATGTCTTCTTTAGAGAAGTGTCTATTCATGTTTTCTGCCCATTTCTTCACTGGGTTATTTGTTTTTCGGGTGTGGAGTTTGGTGAGTTCTTTATAGATTTTGGATACTAGCCCTTTTTCCGATATGTCATTTGCAAGTATCTTTTCCCATTCCGTTGGTTGCCTTTTAGTTTTGTTGGTTGTTTCCTTTGCTGTGCAGAAGCTTTTTATCTTCATGAGGTCCCAGTAGTTCATTTTTGCTTTTAATTCCCTTGCCTTTGGGGATGTGTTGAGTAAGAGATTGCTACGGCTGAGGTCAGAGAGGTCTTTTCCTGCTTTCTCCTCTAGGGTTTTGATGGTTTCCTGTCTCACATTCAGGTCCTTAATCCATTTTGAGTTTATTTTTGTGAATGGTGTGAGAAAGTGGTCTAGTTTCAATCTTCTTCATGTTGCTGTCCAGTTCTCCCAGCACCATTTGTTAAAGAGACTGTCTTTTTCCATTGGATGTTCTTTCCTTCTTTGTCAAAGATGAGTTGGTCATACGTTTGTGGGTCTAGTTCTGGGGTTTCTATTCTATTCCATTGGTGTATGTGTCTGTTTTTGTGCCAATACCATGCTGTCTTGATGATTACAGCCTTGTAGTAGAGGCTAAAGTCTGGGATTGTGATGCCTCCTGCTTTGGTCTTCTTCTTCAAAATGACTTTGGCTATTCGGGGCCTTTTGTGGTTCCATATGAATTTTAGAATTGCTTGTTCTAGTTTCGAGAAGAATGCTGGTGCAATTTTGATTGGGATTGCCTTGAATGTGTAGATAGCTTTGGGTAGTATTGACATTTTGACAATATTTATTCTTCCAATCCATGAGCAGGGAATGTCTTTCCATTTCTTTATATCTTCTTCAATTTCCTTCATAAGCTTTCTATAGTTTTCAGCATACAGATCTTTTACATCTTTGGTTAGATTTATCCCTAGGTATTTTATGCTTCTTGGTGCAATTGTGAATGGGATCAGTTTCTTTATTTGTCTTTCTGTTGCTTCATTGTTAGTATATAAGAATGCAACTGATTTCTGTACATTGATTTTGTATCCTGCAACTTTGCTGAATTCATGTATCAGTTCTAGCAGACTTTTGGTGGAGTCTATCAGATTTTCCATGTATAATGTCATGTCATCTGCAAAAAGCGAAAGCTTGACTTCATCTTTGCCAATTTTGATGCCTTTGATTTCCTTTTGTTGTCTGATTGCTGATGCTAGAACTTCCAACACTATGTTAAACAACAGCGGTGAGAGTGGGCGTCCCTGTCATGTTCCTGATCTCAGGGAAAAAGCTTTCAGTTTTTCCCCATTGAGGATGATGTTAGCTGTGGGCTTTTCATAAATGGCTTTTATGATGTTTAAGTATGTTCCTTCTATCGCGACTTTCTGAAGGGTTTTTATTAAGAAAGGGTGCTGAATTTGTCAAATGCCCTTTCTGCATCGATTGACAGGATCATATGGTTCTTATCTTTTCTTTTATTAATGTGATGTATCACGTGGATTGATTTGCGAATGTTGAACCAGCCCTACATCCCAGGAATGAATCCCACGTGATCATGGTGAATAATTCTTTTTATATGCTGTTGAATTCAATTTGCTAGTATATTATTGAGAATTTTTGCATCCATATTCATCAGGGATATTGGTCTGTAGTTCTGTTTTTTTACTGGGTCTCTGTCTGGTTTAGGAATCAAAGTAATACTGGCTTCATAGAATGAGTCTGGAAGTTTTCCTTCCCTTTCTATTTCTTGGAATAGCTTGAGAAGGATAGGTATTATCTCTGCTTTAAACGTCTGGTAGAACTCCCCAGGGAAGCCATCTGGTCCTGGACTCTTATTTGTTGGGAGATTTTTGATAACCAATTCAATTTCTTCGCTGGTTATGGGTCTGTTCAAGCTTTCTATTTCCTCCTGATTGAGTTTTGGAAGAGTGTGGGTGTTTAGGAATTTGTCCATTTCTTCCAGGTTGTCCAATTTGTTGGCATATAATTTTTCATAGTATTCCCTGATAATTGTTTGTATCTCTGAGGGATTGGTTGTAATCATTCCATTTTCGTTCATGATTTTATCTATTTGGGTCATCTCCCTTTTCTTTTTGAGAAGCCTGGCTAGAGGTTTGTCAATTTTGTTTATTTTTTCAAAAAACCAACTCTTGGTTTTGTTGATCTGCTCTATAGTTTTTTAGATTCTATATTGTTTATTTCTGCTCTGATCTTTATTATTTCTCTTCTTCTGCTGGGTTTAGGCTGTCTTTGCTGTTCTGCTTCTATTTCCTTTAGATGTGCTGTTAGATTTTGTATTGGGTTTTTTCTTGTTTCTTGAGATAGGCCTGGATTGCAATGTATTTTCCTCTCAGGACTGCCTTCACTGCATCCCAAAGCGTTTGGATTGTTGTATTTTCATTTTCGTTTGTTTCCATATATTTTTTAATTTCTTCTCTAATTGCTTGGCTGACCCACTCATTCTTTAGTAGGGTGTTCTTTAACCTCCATGCTTTTGGAGGTTTTCCAGACTTTTTCCTGTGGTTGATTTCAAGCTTCATAGCATTGTGGTCTGAAAGTATGCATGGTATGATCTCAATTCTTGTATACTTATGAAGGGCTGTTTTGTGACCCAGTATATGATCTATCTTGGAGAATGTTCCATGTGCACTCGAGAAGAAAGTATATTCTGTTGCTTTGGGATGCAGAGTTCTAAATATATCTGTCAAGTCCATCTGATCCAATGTATCATTCAGGGCCCTTGTTTCTTTATTGACTGTGTGTCTAGATGATCTATCCATTTCTGTAAGTGGAGTGTTAAAGTCCCCTGCAATTACCACATTCTTATCAATAAGGTTGCTTATGTTTATGAGTAATTGTTTTATATATTTGGGGGCTCCGGTATTCGGCACATAGACATTTATAATTGTTAGCTCTTCCTGATGGATAGACCCTGTAATTATTATATAATGCCCTTCTTCATCTCTTGTTACAGCCTTTAATTTAAAGTCTAGTTTGTCTGATATAAGTATGGCTACTCCAGCTTTCTTTTGACTTCCAGTAGCATGATAAACAGTTCTCCATCCCCTCACTCTCAATCTAAAGGTGTCCTCAGACCTAAAATGAGTCTCTTGTAGACAGCAAATAGATGGGTCTTGTTTTTTTATCCATTCTGATACCCTATGTCTTTTGGTTGGCGCATTTAATCCATTTACATTCAGTGTTATTATAGAAAGATACGGGTTTAGAGTCATTGTGATGTCTGTATGATTTATGCTTGTAGTGATGTCTCTGGTACTTTGTCTCACAGGATCCCCCTTAGGATCTCTTGTAGGGCTGGTTTCGTGGTGACAAATTCCTTCAGTTTTTGTTTGTTTGGGAAGACCTTTATCTCTCCTTGTATTCTAAATGACAGACTTGCTGGATAAAGGATTCTCGGCTTCATATTTTTTCCTGTTCAGCACATTAAAGATCTCCTGCCAATCCTTTCTGGCCTGCCACGTTTCAAAAGAGAGATCAGTCACGAGTCTTATAGGTCTCCCTTTATATGTGAGGGCACGTTTACCCCTTGCTGCTTTCAGAATTTTCTCTTTATCCTTGTATTTTGCCAGTTTCACTATGATATGTCGTGCAGAAGATTGATTCAAGTTACATCTGAAGGGAGTTCTCTGTGCCTCTTGGATTTCAATGCCTTTTTCCTTCCCCAGTTCAGGGAAGTTCTCAGCTATTATTTCTTCAAGTACCCCTTCAGCACCTTTCCCTCTCTCTTCCTCCTCTGGGATACCAATTATGCGTATGTTATTTCTTTTTAGTGTATCACTTAGTTCTCTAATTTTCCCCTCATACTCCTGGATTTTTTTATCTCTCTTTTTCTCAGCTTCCTCTTTTTCCATAACTTTATCTTCTAGTTCACCTATTCTCTCCTCTGCCTCTTCAATCCGAGCCGTCGTCATTTCCATTTTGTTTTGCATTTCGTTTAAAGCGTTTTTCAGCTCCTCCTGACTGTTCCTTAGTCCCTTGATCTCTGTAGCAAGAGATTCTCTGCTGTCCTCTATACTGTTTTCAAGCCCAGCGATTAGTTTTATGACTATTATTCTAAATTCACTTTCTGTTATATTATTTAAATCCTTTTTGATCAGTTCATTGGCTGTTGTTATTTCCTGGAGATTCTTCTGAGGGGAATTCTTCTGTTTGGTCGTTTTGGATAGTCCCTGGAGTGGTGCGGGCCTGCAGGGCACTTCCCCTGTGCTGTGGTGTATAACTGGAGTTGGTGGGCGGAGCCACAGTCAGCCCTGATGTCTGCCCCTAGCCCACCTCTGGGGCCACAGTCAGACTGGTGTGTGCCTTCTTTTCCCCTCTCCTAGGGGCGGGATTCACTGTGGGGTGGTATGGCCCATCTGGGCTACTTGCACACTGCCAGGCTTGTGGTGCTGGGGATCTGGCGTATTAGCCGGGGTGGGTAGGCAAGGTGCACGGGGGCAGGAGGGGCAGGCTTAGTTCGCTTCTCTTTAGGTGTTCCACTTCAGGAGGGGCCCTGTGGCAGCGGTAGGGAGTCAGACCTGCTGCCGGAGTGGTGGCTCCGCAGAAGCACAGTGTTGGGTATTTGTACGGAGTAAGCAAGTTCCCTGGGAGGATCTGGTTCCCTTTGGGATTTTGGCTGGGGGATGGGCGAGGGAGATGGTGCTGGCGAGCGCCTTTGTTCCCCGCCAAATAGCTCTGTTGTCCCGGGGCTCAGCAACTCTCACTCCCTTTGTCCTCCAGCCTTCCCGCTTTCCCAGCAGAGCTGTTAACTTTTGACCTCCCAGACTCTAAGTCCGCTTGCTGTCGGAACACACTCCGTCTGTCCCCTCCACTTTTGTAAGCCAGACTCGGGGGCTCTGCTTGGCCGGCAGGCTGCCCCTCCGCCCCGGCTCCCTCCCACCAGTCTGTGCAGCGGGCACCGCCTCTCCGCCCTTCCTACCCTTTTCCTTGGGCCTCTCGTCTGCGCTTGGCTCCAGAGACTCCATTCTGCTAATCCTCTGGGGGTTTTCTGGGTTATTTAGGCAGGTGTAGGTGGAATCTAAGTGATCAGCAGGACGCGGGGTGAGCCCAGCGTCCTCCTACGCTGCCATCTTCCTCTTTCCACCAGGGGAAACAGTTTTATAGTATAACTCATTCAATCAAATATATATCATGAGCAGTTTTCATGTCTTTATACATTAGAAAACTTGATTGGGGTGCCTGGGTTGCTCAGTTGGTTAAGTGTCTGACTCTTGATCTGGGCTCAGGTAGTATTCTACTGGTTTGTGAGATTGAGCCCTGTGTCAGGCTCTGGGCTGACAGCCTGGAGAATGCTTGGGATTCTCTCTCCCTCTCTCTGCCCCTCCCCTGCTTGTGCATGCTCTCTCTCTCTCAAAAAACAAACAAACTTAACTTAAATTTTGATTAAATATGAGTTTGAGCTTATATTTGAGTTTATAGAATAAATTATATGTCTACAAATAGAGATGTATGTATATGAGTGGTTGAAACACGTGTGTGTGTGTGTTCGTTCATTCTCTCTCTACAGAATTAATAACACTCCATTGACTGTTTACAACTAAATTTCTGTGGATGGGGGAAGGTATGAGGAGAAGATGCACGGAAATGTGGGTGTACTCGTGCATATATATATATATATATATTTCCTTTTTTAAAAATTTCTTTCACAATTGAATCCTTCAGAGTATGGGAATTGCATCTTGTTGGATCAGAGAACAGCTGGTCTCATTACTACAGAAACAGTTAGATTTGGTTTAGGTAGTAGAATGAGGAGGAGGCTTTCCCTGATTAGGGCCATGCTCTTGGGCTAGGCTGGGAAGACCAAATTCCTATGAAGAAGTAAGGACATTGTGGGAAGGGAGAAAAGATAGAGAAACCTCTTCTGTTGAAGAGCCCTGTAACACTGAAGACCTTAAAACCCTTGGTAAAGAAGTAGAAAAGAATGTGTAAGAATTAGGAGCTCAGGCGGGTTAGAGAATCAGAGAAAACTCTAAGTAGAATTACTATATTTCCACTTGTGCTAAGAAACCAGTTGTGATCATCTCTTTTGGTTCATCGACTGTCACTCCTTTGCCCTGAACTTTATGATCTGGTTTAAATTATCTACTTAAAATGATCCTCACACCTCCTGTTTCCAAGGCATGCCTTTCTCTTGTTGCCTGGCCTGTTCTTTTTCATTTTTTCTTTCTGAATCAGTCCAACATTACCCTTAAGACTCAACTCAAGTTCCTGGGGCACCTGGATGGCTCAGTTGGTTGGGCGTCCAACTGCAGCTCAGGTCATGATCTTGTGGTCTGTGAGTTCAATCCCTGTGTCGGGCTCTGTGCTGACAGCTCAGAGCCTGGAACCTGCTTTAGATTCTGTGTCTCATTCTCTGCCCCTCCCCTATTTGTGCTCTGTCTCTCAAAAACAAATACATGTAAAAAAAATTAGAAAAGAATCAACTCAAGCTCTATTTTTTAAGGGAATCATGCCTAACCTCCCACAGCACCCTATGTCTGCTTCTGTTAATTTTTCTACTGCATGATAATGAAATATTGCCTATACATATATTTGTCTGTATAGTGAACCTCTTGAAGGATAGATTTAGCTTAATTCATCTTTGTAATTCTGATATCTAAAATAATAAGATATTACAGAGATTCATTTATTTAATGGAAGCACTCATTCTACAACCAAGCTGCACACAATTGTGTAATAACTGAGTCAATTTAAATTATTCAAATAAACCAACTACCATAATGGTAGATGTGGGAGGATTTCCAGGTCAAGTATATTTGATGGTTCCTTGTTTCTGTTTTTTACTTTCCATAGAATAAATTTATTGTTTAGTTAATTTTTTAACACTGCATTAATTAAGTGCCCACTGACAGAGTTGGCACAGGACTCTGGAGAGTGCTATTCACTGCTAAAATGAGGCTTCAGGTAATGGCTGAGCACAAGTCCAGTATGGAAAGAACACTTCCCAAAAGAGCAGTTTTTTAATCCCTGAGAATTCAAGATGTTTTATTCCATTTCTCCCTGTACTATGGACTGTTTTAACCTAATGAGTCCCTCAACTAATTTCTCTTTTGAAAAATGAATCAACTACTATATTGAAAGAATAAAGAGATGCAAATAGGTATCCATAGGGCTAAGATTAATGCGCAGGTTGCCATTGGTATCTTCCCTGAATGAAGAAGGTTCCCAGAATTTCCCCGAATTTAAAGGTTAAGAGAGTCTTGTGAAAATTGCCCCAATAATTGCTGTACAATAGTTATTAGTTTGGTAACATAATAAAATGGGTATTTCCTGTAGACAATATTCTTTTATTTCATATAAATCAGTTATTTTACAGAGATGAGGAAAACATCTATGGCCACAGGGGCAGTTCAACTGTGCTTGGTAGGAAATGTCCAAGGAATTTTTTTCTCCTGAAAACTTGAACCTAGAAAACTGGGGCCTCAAGTTCCTTATGGGCCTGCCTTATTAATATTCACAAAAAAATAAAAGAATATAAGCATACCACTAAAGAGAGCCATCAAACCACATAGGAAGAGAGCAAGAGAAGAAAGGAATGAAGAACTACTACAAAAACAGCTAGAAAATAACTAAAAAAAATGGCAGTAAACACATACCTATCAGTAATTGAGTGTAAATGTACTAAATACTCCAATCAAAAGACCTAGCTGGAGTGGCTGAATGAATAAAAAACCAAGACCTATCCGTATGCTGCATACCAGAGATTCATTTATATGTGAGGGCACAGAAAGAGTAAAAGCAAACGTATTCCATGCAAATGGAAACCAAAAAAAGCTGAGGTAGCTGTATTTATATCAGACAAAATAGACTTTAAAACCAGACGATGAAGAGTGTTATGTAATGATAAAGGGGTCCATCTAGCAAGAGGATATAACATTTGTAAATATTGGGACACCTGAAATTGGAGCACCTAAATAAATAAAGCAAATATTAACAAACCTAAAGGGAGAAGTAGACAGCAATACAATAAAAGCTGGAGTGTTTAATACCCCCACATTAATATGGATCATCCTGACAGAAAAGCAATAAGGAAGCATCGGCCTTAAACAACATGTTAGACTAAATGGACTTAATAGATATTTACAGAATATTCCAACCAAAAGCAACAGAATAAATATTCTTCTCCAGTGCACATGGAACATTTTCTGAGATCATATGTTAGGCAACAAAACTAGTCTTAATAAATTTAAGAGGATTGACAGGAAGCATGTTTTATGACCAAAATGGTATGAGACTAGAAATTATTTAAAGAAAATTAGAAAATTCACAGACATGTGGAGATGAACAACATGCTACTAAATAACCAATTAGTGAAAGAAGAAATCAAAAGAGAATTCAAAAGATACCTTGATACAAATGGAAATGGAACATATCAAAATTCATGGCTTGTAGCAAAAGCAGTTCTAGGAGTAATAGTGATTAAATGCCTACCTCAAGAAACAAGAATATTGTCAAATAAACAGCCTAAATTTACACCTCATGGAATAGGAAAAAAGAACACATGAAGCCCAAAGATAGGGGGAAGGAAATAACAAAGACTAGAGTAGAAATAAATGAAACAGAAACTAAAAAGACAACAGGAAAGGTTAATGAAACAAAGAGGTGATTCCTTGAGAAGGTAAACAAAATTAACAAACCTTTAACTGGCCTCACCAAGAAAAAGAGAGGACTCCAAAAAAACCAGAAAAGAAAAAGGAGATGATATAGTTGATAACTGAAATACAAAGGATCATATTAGACTACTCTGAACAATTATACATCAACAAGTTGGACAACATAGAAGTGGTTTAATTCCTAGAAACATGTGACCTATCAAGACTAAACAGACTGATTAATAGCAAGGAGACTGAATCAGTAATCAAAAACTTCCCACCAAACAAAGGTCCAGGACCAGACAGCTTCAATGGTGAATTCTACGAAACATTCAAAGAAGAATACTAATCTTTCTCAAATTCTTCCAAAAAATAGAAGAAGGGAGAATTTTTCCAAACATTTTATGAGGCCAGCCTTACCCTGATACCAAGACCAGATAAGGATGCCACAAGAATAGTACAGGTTAATATCTCTGATGAACGTAGATGTAAAAATCATCAACAAAATCTTAGCAAATTACATTCAACATTAAGTTAAAAGGATGATACACAAAAGTGGAATTTATACCAGCAATGCAAGAATGGTTTAACATCCTCAAATTGGGCGGTGTTACACATCACATTAACAAATTGAGGATAAAAATACGGTCAGCTCAATAGATGCAGAAATAGCATTTGACAAAATTTAACACCCTTTTTGATAAAAACTCTTAGCAAAGAGCATACCTCAACATAATAAAGGCCATGTGTGATGAGCCCACAGTTAACATCATACTTAGCAGTGAAAAGTTGAAAGCTTTTTGTCTAAGATCAGGAACAAGACAAGGATGTCTGCTCTTGCCACTCTTATCCAACATAGTTTTTCAGGGTCTAACCAGAGTAATTAGTCAAAAAGGGAGGGAGGGAAAGGAATAGAAAGGAAAGAAAAGAGAAATAAAGAAAGAAAAAAACAGTTATCTAAATTGGAAAGAAGTAAAACTATTTTCAGGTGGCATGATATTACATATAAAAAGCCTTGAAGACCTTCCCCAAAACTGGTAGAATAAATGAATTTAGTAAAACTTGCAGGATAAAAAATCAATTCACAAAAATCTGTTGTGTTTATTAACACTAATAATAGATAATTGGAAAGAGAAATTGAGAAAAATACTATTTACAATTACATCAAAAAGAATAAAATACCTAGGAATAAATTCACCCGAGGAAGTAAAGACCTGTATATTGAAAACTACAATATTTTAATGAGAGAAACTGAAGATAACAAATAGAAATATATTTCATACTTATGGATTTAGAAGAATCAATATTGTTAAAGCATCCATACTACCCAGAACAATATATGGTGCAATCCCCATCAAAGTTCCAGTGGTATTTGTCACAGAAATAGAACAAATAATTCTAACATTTGTATGGAACCATGAAAGATCTCAAATAGACAAAGCAATCTTGAGAAAGAATAAAGCTAGAGTTATAATGCTTCCTGATTTCAAAGTATACTACAAAGCTATAGTAATCAAAACAGCATAGTATTGACCAAAAACCAGACACATAGATCAATGCAATAGAAGCCCAAGAAATAAATACACATACATATCTGTATTTATACACATACAAATCACATATAATTAATTTGTAACAGAGGAGCCAAGAAAATACAATGGGAAAAGGATAGTCTCTTCAATAAATGTTATGAAAATTGGACTATCTTACACCATACAGAAAAATAAACTGAAAATGGAATAAGGACTTTAAGACTGGAAACCATAAAACTACTAGAAGAAAGCATAGGTGATAAGGTCCCTGATATAAGTCTTGGATATGATTTTTCGAATCTGAATCCAAAAACAAAAGCAACAAAAGCAAAAATAAGTGGAACTGAATCAAACTGAAAAGTTTTGGCACACCAAAGGAAGCCATCAACAAAATGAAAAGGCAATCTACTGAATAGAAGAAATTAATTGTAAATCATATATCTAAGAAGGAACTATAATATATAAAGAACTCATACAATTCAATAGGAAAAAATCCAAACTATCCAATAAAAAATGGACAGAAGATCTAAAAAGACTTTTTGTTTTGTTTTTTTTTTTAAGAAGACATACAGATGGCCAACAGGTACATCATTAATTATCAGGGAATGCAAAATTAAAACCACACTAAGAGATCACTTGACATCTGTTAAAATGGCTTTTATAAAATGTGGAGTGTTAGTGAAGATGTAGAGAAAAGGGAAATTTTCTGCATTGTTGGTGGGAATATAAATTGGTGAAACCACTATGGAAGCCAGTATGGAGGTTCCTCAAAAAATTAAAAATAGAATTACCATAGCAATTCCACTTCTGAGTATTTATCTGAAGAAAATGAAGACATTAATTCAAAAACATATATGCACCCCTGTGTTCATTGCAGAATTATTTATAGTAGCAAGGATATGGAAGCAACCTAAGTGCCCTTTGGTGTTAAGAATGGATAAAAAAAATTATGGTGTACATAAATACAATGGAATATTATTCAGCCATTAAAAGAATGAAATCTTGTCATTTGCAGCAACATAGATGTGGACCTCAATGGCGTTATGCTAGGTGAAATAAGTCAGAGAAAGACAAATACTATTAGATCCCTCTTAAATGTGGAATCTAAAAAATGAA
Organism: Panthera uncia; assembly: GCF_023721935.1. NCBI lineage: Eukaryota > Metazoa > Chordata > Mammalia > Carnivora > Felidae > Panthera > Panthera uncia. The sequence goes on along the minus strand of NW_026057578.1, from coordinate 36,442,297 downwards.
CAAAAAAACCCCAAGTTAATGGGTACAGAACACAGATTAGTAATTGACAGAGTTGGAGTGGGGGTGGGAGAAGTAGATGATTTTTAAAAATTTTAAATAAGTTGAGTAAAATATTCAAATGAATACACATTGTTTGATTTTCTATTAAGGTCTCAGCTATTGTAGATTTATGAATATTTTAAGTTGCATAAACAGAAAGAAGAGTTGTTAAATAAGAGAAATCTCAAGAAAAGCCCAAATATGCAACAATTTCTTTTTCACTAACAGACTTTAGTCTGCAATAAAAATAAAGCACTTATATGCATGAACATAATCTAAATACTCTATCATTATAAATTACTTCCTGTGTTCTCAGACCTAAAAATTATTTAAGATCCTGATAAAAAAATTAAAGCCATGTGATATTCTGAAATAAAAGTGTGCAAATATTTGGGGTATGTTCGCCAAAGCATAAACAAATATTACTGAAGTGTACTAATTTTTATTTAAACCGTCTCACTACATATATCTGAGATATCCCCTCTATCAATTTTTGCCTTGATAGGAGAGAAAAGTCACCTTTCATGTGTTGTACTGGTCCGACTTCTTAATGCTCCCAGGCATAACCTAACTCGTTTAACAAATCCTGGAGAAGTTCTTTTGCTTTGTTTTGTGGAACTGTTTGGTGGTTATCACATCAAAACTCCAGAGGCAGAAACATTGGATCCTACTGACATTTTTTCTTGTCAGTCCATTCCCTCCAGGGCATGGCTCTCCAGAGATGTCCCTGCCGGGCTACACTGCCAGGTTTGTTCTGTGGTCTAACAGCTTGAGCTTTTATAAAACTTCTGCCCTGAGATTTGAATATTTTTTCCTTTTCAGTGTCCACTTTGCATAGTCTCTGTGGCGTCACCAATCTAGTGTGGCAACATGAAATTCCAGAAAAGTGTTTCTTGGTTTTTGTTGTAGCCCTTCTGTGAATGTGCAAGCCTGGCTTCTGTACAGCACTCCTCTTGGAGTCCAATGTCTGCTGAACTCTCAAATCTTCTAGTGTTTTTTACAAAGTCCGAGAAGATCATTGCTGTATCTCCTTGCTGGGATTCAACGAAGCCTTTTGGTATAATATGACAAGACACAACATGACATGTGACAGTTGATTACCTGAAATAATGAATCCACTCTAAGTAGTTTGTTTCATGACACATGACAGTTGGTTACCTGAAAATAATGGATCCACTCTAAGTAGTTTGTTTCAATAAAATGGACAGAAAATATTATACTCAAAATTACAAATAATTTATATGGATACAGGAAATTATAAATGGGTGGTAAGAATATTTTAAGGCTAATGAAGTACTCAAGATGAAGTAATAGGTCTGGGTCTTTTTGGCTTTTAAGACTGTATCTATCCTAGAGGAAATCATAGGGGTAAGCTCCTTAACATTGGTCTTGGCAGTGATGCTTTGGATTTGAAACCAAAAGCAAAAGTAACAAAAATAAAGATTAACAATTAGGGCTATATCAAACTAGGAAGTTTCTGATGAGGAAAAGAAACCATTAACAAAATGAAAATGCAGGCTGTAGAATTGGAGAAATATTTGCAAACCACATGTCTGAGAAGGGGTCAATCTGATAAAATATACAAGGAACTCATAAGATTCAATAGTGAAACAATAACCCAATTTAAAAATGGGGCAGAGGAACTAAATAGACATTTTCCCAAAGAGATTTACACAAGTGGCCAATATGAAAAGGTGCTAAGCATTAGTAATCCGGAAAGTACAAATCAAAACCAGGATGAGATTTCACCTCACACCTCTTACCATGACTGTTGTCAACACACACACACGCACACCACCCACACCTGTTGTCGAAGAAGTGGAGAAAAGGGAACACTTGTGCATTGTTGGTGAGACTGTAAATCGGTGCAACTACTGTTGAAAATAGTATGGAGGTTCCTCAAAAAAAAAAAAAAAAAAAGAAAAGAAAAAAAAATAGCATGACCATATGATCCAGCAATTCTACCTCTGGTATTTATTATTTATTTTGCTTATAACTTTATAACCTGGAGGACATGAAAAGAGGGTAATAGGTAAAGTATGCATTCTATTATGAGTTATGGCAGAAGAGGAAGCACGTTCTTCTTTCTGTTTCTTTGAACAATGTCCATGAACAGATCAAGGGGGCTACTTTGTGATCATCTGGGACCAAAGAAACTCGGTGTTCCATGATACCCATTTACACTTCTTTCCTCAGCGATTCAGTCAACTCCTCATCTCTTGGTGTCATCTACTGTTCTACTGACATAGCACCACAGCTTGCAGTTCCCAACTACTTTGCGGCAATTTAATGGGGTAATTTTCATTTCATCTCAGGAAGATAGGTTATTTTTAGATGGACCATTTACAAAAGGAAAAAGAGAAGTAACAAAGATTATAGGAGCTTTTGAATCATAGTGTAAGTCTGAAATTAAAATGGAGAATTCCCCTCCCTGGAGATTGTAATGAAGATTAGTATGAAAATTTAATTTCAAATCTTATAGTATGGCAGTATTCAGAAACTAAAAGTTAATAATCATAGTCATCATGCATCACTCTTTGCCATTAATCTTTTGCTTCTTTCCATATTCCCCGAGGAGGTTTCAGACATTAAGCTCCATTTAACATAGAGATTTACTACCTTTGTTGTGTGTGACTGAGTCACTAAAAAATAATGTGGGATAAAGACTTCATTTCTTTTGTTACCTGACAAAATGAGATAATTATCCTGAGATAATTAAATCTCAGCATTTTCAATATTAATACCGGGCCCTAATTGACAACAGTGGAGTCCATTGTGATTCCAAACTGGAAAGGTTTTTAGAGCTCATCCAGCCTACTTCCTTAATTTCAAAAAGAATCAAGTCCAAACAGTTTGAAGGTAGTGCAAAGCCATCAGTGGAGAATGAATTATACTAAGTTAAATGACTTATACTAAGTTAAACATTGATTTGACTTTGGTTTATTCCTAAAGCATGAATAAGTAAAGGATGTGTGAGGCAAGGATGAAGGAAGGTGGGCATGGTGCCCTGTGCTTCTCTTGTAGCTTCTCTTCTTCTGTGCTTGTAGTTCATAGAGCACTCCCCAGATTTGGCTATCTTGGCAGTATTTGCAGAGTGAGATGTCAGCTATGTCTAAAAGATCTAGAAATACAGACTTGCTGTCACTTCAATACTACAATAAACATGGTGCTTTGCTTTGAAAAAGATCTGAAGTTTGTGGATAGGATGTTGGAAGGGTTGCAGCTTGTCAGCTCTTGTTGAGGGTGGAAGAAAAGTTCTTTGGAATCAGAAAATTCGAACAGTGTGAGTGGGTGTGGCTCATGTGTTGAACTGAGGTAGTCAGTAGATATTTGATGTGTATGTTTGTGCACATTTTGTATATTCCTACAGTTTGGTTCAGTTGGGTGCAATTTGCTGTGTTCGTGAAGTGTTTCCAAGGATGAAATCCTATGGTTGCAAACACAAAATTGATATTATGCTTCAGTTCTTCCATAAAATATCGATGGCATTGAGACAAACTCATGTTTTCAAAACAAGCCTTAGAGCAAAATTTAATGTGTATCTATGAGTTCACAGACAGGTCAAGGCATGAACCAATATACTTATTCCAAATCACTCAGCTGATTATTGGCAAAGCCAGAGCTGTAACCTATAGTCCCAGCAGTTGGACTGTCTTACCAGGTCACCATGATAGCATATCTTTTTTTGAATTCAAACAATAAAGTGCAGAAGGTGACCATGCTTTGAAAGACATAAAGTGTTCAGTGTAGTATGTAACTAGAAAGGCCACGAGTCCTTCATTCTGTTCTCAGTGACAAGAGAGCAACATTTCTGATCCATTAGCTTTGAAAACAACTTTGCTTAATCTTCTAAGAATCAAGTAGACAGAGACAAATTAACTAAACTTTGGCCAAGAAGGAAATGGGTGGAACTAGCAATGGGAAGTCATTCCTAGGATTAGAAGCACCTAGCCAAATGAAAGGGTATGATAAAGAGAAAATGGAAAATGTGAAAGGTTAATAAAATGTGATCTCATGCAGATGAACTTGTGTCTTTGTGAAGAAAGCGTGTCTGACTTGAGAGTTCTTGTTTTTTGGAGTACAAAATCCCTAGGAAGTTTTGTGAAAACACAGATATCTGGGGTCTACCCTAGTTCTCCTGATCTAGAATTTCCAGTAGTGGGGCCCAAGTATGTATATTTTTTATGGTCAAGCAATTTTGATTGGCCTTTTGGATAAGAACTATGAGAAGTAGAAATTGTGCCACCAGATGCATCACTTTGTCTCTCAGAATCTTTGTTTTTGGGTCCAGAACCTATCTTGCTAACCATACAGCCTGTTTGGTTAGCAAGGATTAGGTGAGTCAAGAAATATGAAAATAATTTGCAATCTGTGAAATACTATACAACGTAAAGTTAAAAAAATAGAAAAAAAATCCTAACCTAATTTATATTTTATTGGCAACATGGCTTTATAGTTTAAAACTATATTTATTAGTGTAAACTAATTTGTTCCTGATTTCCATTAGTAAAATGCAAAGTGAACCAAAAATACAGTATCCTTTGAATAAGGGCAATATCTTTCATTGGCCTAAAATCAGAATTGAGAATGACTCATGAATCACGATTACAGTTATGTCTCTAGTGGTCAGAATATAGGTACCAATGATTTTTTAAATGTTTTTTTATATCCTGGCTCTAACACCCATCATTAATTTACCTTTATCCAAAAACAATTCTTTTAGTATGCTTAGTGAGTTTACTTTTATTTGAATATGTTATGTTTGAATGCATGCATCTTTAATTTTTATAAATGGGATATTTTCCATTCTCCTTCCAATGTTTTTTTTTTTCTTTAATTTCAAGTTTTGATTTAAATTCTAGTTAGTTAACATAGAGTATAATATTGGTTTCAGGAGTAGAATTTAGTGATTTATCACTTACATATAACACCCAATGCTCATCACAACAAGTGCCCTCCTTAGTACCCTGCACCTATCTAGCCACACACCCCCATCAACCCTCAGTTTGTTCTCTGTAGTTAAGAGTCTCTTACAGTTTGCTTCATTCTCCCCACTTCCCCTATGTTCATCTATTTTAAGTTCCACATATTCATGAAATCATATGGCATTTGTGTCTCTCTGGCTGACATATTTCACTTAGCATAATACATTCTAGCTTCATTCACATCATTGCAAATGGCAAAATTTCATTCTTTTTGATTGATGAGTAATATTCCATTGTATATGTATGTATATGTGTATGTGTGTATATCTCACATCTTATCCATTCATTAGTCAAAGACCCCACTAAAAAGGAAGATTGCAGACCATCCCTAATGAACATGGATGCAAAAATTCTCAACAAGATACTAGCAAATCGAATCCAACAGTACATTAAAAGAATTATTCACCATGATAAAGTGGGATTTATTCCTGGGCTGCAGGGGTGGTTCAATATTCATAAATCAATCAGTGTGATACACCACATTAATAAAAGAAAGAATAAGAACCATATGATCCTCTCAATAGATGGCGAAAAAGCATTTGACAAAATACAAGCATCCATTCTTCTAGTGTTTTTCACTAATTACTGTTTTTAAGATCCATTTGTATTGCTTTATGTTCAATTAATCCATTGCTTCTACTAATGAATTAAATAGTACGTACATATGGTAAATCGCATTAGTTGGTCAAAATCCTTATCCCTCCTTTTATTTATGTTCCTTGCTATGCAGATTTCAGGGCCCTCTCACAGGGGTAGGGTCCCATTCCTTGACAGTAGTCTCAGCCATGTGATTTGTTGTGTGGTATTTGCTGACCAGATATAACCAGAGGTTTTCAAAAGCATTTGTGTATTTTCACTTGCTTTTGTACCTCTTCCATTATAATAAAAAAACATGCTCAAGTTAACCCATTGGTCCCAGGAAGAGGAAGAGACACATAGAGAAGAGCCAACCTAGAAATATGAGTAAGCCAGTTGAACTGTAGATATATGAGCAAGCCCAGCTTCTAGCAGTTGAGCCCCACAGGTACATGAGCAATAAATGTATGCTGCTGGAATTTTGCAGTTGTTGTGCAGCATGATTGTGGCACTAGCTAACTGATGTAGCGTACTGTGAGAATCTGCACTATTGCTGATTTTTTTTAGTTCAGGATTGATGATAGGAAAGCCAATCATTTGACTGAAAGATAAAACAACCAGTAATATATTAATTTTTTAATGTAATTTAATTAGCAATAGATATACATAACCTGTCATAGTTGACAAAATGTTTCCTTTCTTTTTTTCTTTTTTTTTTTTTACATCATTAAAAAAAATTCCAGTGTAGTTAACATATATTGTTATGTTAGTTTCAGGTGTACAATATAGTGACTCAGGCATTCCAAGTTTTATTCAGTGCCCATCAAGATAAGTGTACTCTTAACCTGCATCACCCATTCACCTAACCCCCCACCACTTTCCTTCTGGTATGCATCTGTTCTTTATAGTTAAGAGTATTCCTTGGTTTGACTTTTCTTTCCCTTTGTTCACTTATTTCTTAAATTCCACATATGAATGAAGTTATGGTATTTGTCTTTCTCTGAGTCATTTTACTTAACATTATACTGCCTAGCTCTATCCATGTTGTTTCAAATGGCAAGATTTCATTCGTTTTTATGGCTGAGTAATATTCTTCTGTGTGTGTGAGGAGCTTCTTTATTCATCTATTGATGGATACTTGGGCTGCTTCCATCATTTGGCTATTGTAAATAATATAGTAAACATAGAAGTTCATGTATCCTTTCAAATTAGTGTTTTTGTATTCTTTGGGTAAATACCTAGTAGTGCAATTACTGGATCCTAGGGTATTTCTATTTTTAACTTTTTGAGGAACCTCCATACTGTTTTCTTCAGTGGCTGTACCAATTTGTATTTCCACCAACAGTGTATGAGGGTGCCTTTTTCTCCACACGCTTGCAAACACTTGTCATTTCTTGAATTGTTGATTCTAGCCATTCTGAAAGGGGTGAAGTAGTATCTCATTGTGGTTTTTATTTGCATTTCTCTGATGAGAGTGATGTTGAGCCTCTTTCCACTTGTCTTTTGGCCATCTGTATTTGTCTTTGAATACATGTCTATTCATGTCTTTTCATTTTTAATAGGATTATTAGTGTTTTTGGTCTTGCAGAAGTTCTTTATATATTTTGGATACTAACTCTTTATTGGATATGCCCTTTTTATCTTAGTGGATCAACTCAAAGTCACAGGCAGAGTAGATTTTAAGCTCTTGCATTTCTCCCCAATAACTCATGTCTTTGGTTCTTCAATTATTTTATCCTGACTCTTCAAGATATATCAATTCCTCAGTGTTAAACCTAACTCTATCAGACTTACAAGAATGTTCTAAATAGTTTTATACCAGTGCGCTAGTACAAAAAGCAAGTATTCCCCTAACACAGAGATCTTACAAACGTGCATATTTTAGGTGGTCTGTCTTGTGGTCACACTTCTGCACCAGTCAACTCAAAATCAGGATGAATACACACACATAAAGAATGCTGAAACAGATAATTCCTGTTTCCTAATAATGTATATTATTTTGGCATAGTAGGTTCACAATTCCTTGTAGTAACATAAATATGGTTCTTATGTACAAATGGATTGCCAAAAATTCTTGGGAGGGTGATGACATAAATACAGACTTGAGAAAATTACTTTGTAAATCCACAGTATAAAACTTGGCTGGGGCGGGGCGGGGGGTACTATCCAGCTGGAGAAATGGAAGAAATCCCAGCTCTCTAGAACTGAATATTAGAAGGAAATTTCTATTAGATCTCTGCATGTCTCACTGAAAAGTAAGCAAGAGAGTCAACAGTCGCCCCCGTTTTTAGCTTTGGAGCCACAATAGGGACAGATATGACACTTAAAAGAATGTGCCTATTTCAGAGGTAATAGATGCAGGACCATTAGCTACTGACAGGGAGGCTGGCCTGGCAACCACTGGTCTAATTAAGAGGCTATGGTGCCCATGCAATTCATGGAGAAGATTCGATTGAAACGGCCTTTTCCAGAGAAGCATTATGAGACAAAAGAGAAGTACTAAGTGGAAGGTTAAGAGACTAGGTTTCTAGTTCTGGCTCCATCATGCATCCTGTGTGATGCTGGGCAAGTTACTCAACTTTCCTGTGTATCTTTTGTCTTGACTTTAGTGTGAGGGCATTGACTAGAACAAGGATGATAAATGGGCTTTTCCTAGGGTGCTGACTTCTTTAGCAAAGCCAGAGAAAGTGGAGGTGTGGGTATCTTGCCTTTGCCTTGCCTACAGAGATGATTTTTGAGATATTCCTAGTTCTATGATAAGCTGTCCTCTCTGAAATGTAGTCTGTTAATTGTTTTTAATATTATAAGCACACTTTAAAGGCAAACTGTAAAGGCCAGTATTTTTCCCAACATTCCACTAACAGGATCAAAGCCAGGTGGGAATAACGCAAAGAAAGTATTTTCCTGTGCTGATTGATTGCACAATGAAAAGTAAGTCAAAATAATCAATCTCCATCAGCTTCTCAGTCTTCCTCTGCTCTCACACCATTTGTTTAAAAGCTATGCTGACCCACCACAAGGAGTTGCTTAAGAATCAGGAACTACTGATCACCTGAGCTGTCTGGAGGAAAGGCCGGAAACCCTGATTTGATCCTCTACATTTCCAGTTAGAGCAGATTGTGTATACTTTAAAAGTGATAGTTGTGATGGGGCTGCTGCTTTGATATGGTCCTCAGTGGCCCTTGTGACAAACAGTAGCCTTGAATACCACTCCAGGGAGGAGAAGGAGCAGGGAGGTCAAGGCATGGTAATGTCCAGGGTAATGTATCAGCTCATAAGTCTTCAGAGTGCCCTGCTACGAAAAACAGCTGCAGCTTGCAAATGTCTGAACGCTGAGTTTTTTGTGTCTCCTTGTTTTGTCCTTGTGTGAAAAACTGTAACTAGATCTATTCCTGCTTGGCCTCAAAGGCAACCCATTTAACAAGTAGGCCCTGGGCCTGCCAGGTATTTGAGAAGAAATGCAATGTATCAACACCCTGCAGTATTTCATCTTACAAAAGCTCAGGCTGGCCTGTTTTCAGCCTCACTTACTCTGCCTCTGGCATTGGGTGTGCTGCCCTATCCCCATTAGCGTGTCATTAGTGCCATTAATGAAAATCCGGTTTTACACACTGAAAAGTGATCTGAAGCAGTCTTGAGGAAATGCTATAAAGACTGCCCCCGCTGTTAGCAGGAGCCTTTGGCACACCTGGAGTTTTGACAGGGCTCTTAAACAGTTCTCTCCCCCTGGATGGAAGGAGGTGCAGCAGGTATAAATGGTATAATAAATAGTACCAATAGCTTCATTCTGGGGCTGTGAAATCCCTCCCCTGCATCTATATAAAGTCCATGCACTCTGTGATGAAGAAGTGAAATGTTAAGGTTTTGTAGTTTGAGGAAACTGGTCATTAACCCAAGGAACAGGAATTGAATGTCAAACCCAGCAGTCTTAAACAATCCTCTGTGGCATTTTCCTCCAGCAAAAGTAAAGTACAAGCTGTTAATTTAAAATAATCATCTGTTTAATAATAAACTCAAGTATAGACTCAAGTGTTAGGGAATCTGTTTTATACTATGCAGTATTATGGAAAGAAGGCAGAGCCAGTAATTTTAATTCAAAGACTCCATGTAGACTTGCTCAGTGAAATTAGAAAGTTGAAAGGAATAGTGACTTCATTGAAAAATCTCGTACATTGAAATGGAGATGGTCCCTCAACATTCCTATGTGTATAAGAATAAGGCACAGCTCTGTGACTTCTTAGACCAGCATCCCAGCACAAGGCACTTAGAGCTGTGGCCGTGAGAATGGAGAAGAGAGAATGGCTCCTTTGAGTGAGACAGTGACCAAAGACGGCCGATCTGCTAGGAACAGGACTGTTTTTTCGTAGTGCTGCCCATGGGGCTTGTGGACCAGCTCAAAGGCTGAGGCAGAAAACCCAGGAACAAAAATGACAAGTCACTGAGATCACTAAGTAACAAGGCGAAGCAAGGATACAAGGAAGCAAGTCACTTTTCAGTAATTTCATCCTGATTTGAAGGCTTAGTATGATTCTACATGGCTGTTCCTATGGCTGTGTCTTTGCCAAGTTCACTGTTGTCCTGGGTTCTTAGGCAGATTGTTTAACTGCCCTGACACTTTGTTTCATTTGTGGTAAGAATAAGAAACTCAGTGTGCATCTCACAGGATTGCTGTGATGATTAAATGGGACATCCTACCTCAACAACTAGACACGTGACATTTTATTTGCCATAATTATTATTAAGTAAAGACCTTTCTAATGACAGCTTTGCCACATTGGTGGCAAAATGGCAATATGTTTAATACCTTTAATGTGTAAACCTAGAGCAAAGACTAGGACTTGTTAGATACTATATCGTGGTGGTTAATCCTAGTTCTAAAATCAGATGGGTGTGGGTTTGAAACAGATCAGAACTTTATCAACTAGGTAATTTTGAATACAATGATAAATTTATCTAAGGCTCAGTTCTTTTTTTTGTAAAGTGGGATTATAGTGTCTAATAGGACTAAAATGTTGCATACACAATTTAAATTTCAGCCCAATAGCAATAGGAAATGCTCAATAACTTTTTATAGTATATACAGTATAAAGTTATATATGTATATTGCATATATAATTTATTTTGAAAATTATTTTAAATGTTTATTTTTGAGAGACAGAGAGAGACAGTGTGAGCGGGGGATGGGCAGAGAGAGAGGGAGACACAGAATCTGAAGCAGGCTCCAGGCTCTGAGCTGTCAGGACAGAGCCTGACGTGGGGCTTGAACTCACGAACCACGAGATCATGACCTGAGCTCAAGTCAGACAGTTAACTGACTGAGCCACCCATGTGCCCCAGAGACTTGATTTTTAAAATATGTTCAAATATAGATAAAACCACAGCTTTAGAGCTGTACCGAGTGTTGAAAGAGTATTTAAAATTATGCCTAAAACTACAGGAAAAAATATTTCACAATAATAGATACATAAGTCATCCCTTGAAGAAGGAAAATGAAATAAATCACAAAGGAGAGTTCTGTTTTTGTTTTTGTTGTAATCTCTAATGAGTAGCATTTTCTACTCCCTATTTAAAAGACTTCTTCTTAGTCAGTATTTATCTAGTCATTGCCTGGTGGATATTTCCATTGGTACAGAACTCATTACATCTCAAGTCATCAGATTCTATTTTTCAGGAGCTCTTACTTTAAAATAGATTAACCTTGTGTTCTCCCTAAATAAGCCTATTGACCCAGTTTCATGTCTGTTACAATCTGAATCAGTCTAAGCTCTTATCCATCGACAACTATTCACATATTTGAAGTCATAAGAGAAAAATTTTCCTCCTAGGAAATTATAACGTAGCTCATAAAGCAATGGTATAGAGCAGTGACACTCTTTACTGGCTCCCTTGTGGTAAACAAATCTAGAAGTTTGCGGGGAGGACTCTCTCTCCCTGTTTCTGATATTGGGCTTGATGGGTATGAGGGAATGATCCCATTCTAGCTGCTGAGCAAAGGTCAGCTCTGCATATTCCTTTTTTTAGGGAGGTGATTCCAAGGTCTAAATTTAAAGTGAAGTACTAGAAACTCTGGCTATGACTACTACTAGGATTGGCTCTATAGTCTGTACTGCTTCTTTCTAAATATGATTAATAATTTGAAAGTGTTGATGGCACAGCATCAGGACCTTGTGGAAGTGCACAGGTGTAATGCCCATGAAGCTGGCCCTGACTATTAGTTAAAGTGATCCTTTTAACTTTATAAGTTGTAAAGTTAATATTTCCATTTCAATCTGTCTTAAAGCAATGTGTATTTCTTAATTGGCTATAAACTCAAGTCAGGTTTGGTAGGGAGAGGTGTAGTTTGTCAAGTCACTTGTAATCCTAATAGAAGAAGTGATTGTCTCTTCAGAATTTTCTTTTATGTAGATTAAGAAAGTCTTGACAATCTATGGAATATAATAAGCCTTTAAATGGTTATTAATACTCTGATATGTTAAAAATTATAATGTAATGAGATTAAAGCAAAATACAACATTAAGTATAAAGTGATTTAAATTATTTAAAAATACCATAGACGTAGCTATGAGATGATCACACAGTAATGATACATTGGATATATTTGGGTGACAGAATTATGGAGGATTTCTCTTCTCTGGTAAATGCCTTGAATGTTGTTTTAAAATTGTTAAGTAAACTTGAAGCTTTAAGAACTTCAAACATATACTCCGAAATCCTCAAAGCAATGAAAGAAAATGTCTCAACATTAAATAAACCATGACTCCTCAGGATGAAAAGATCTAATGAATAGGATGAATTGTAAAAGATGAATCCATTAATATATTGTGGTGATGTTTCAAAATGCAAAATGAGAGAAAACAATAAAAGCTTCTAGTATTTGAATGTTTGGAACAGGTTTGTGCAAGGAAGAAGAGGAGGAGTAAATAGATTGATATATCTTACAGTGCTGTTTACAAATGTGAAAATAAAGATGCACACTTTCAAGCATGAAACAATTCAGAAGTCTGATCACACCCAGACTTTCTCTAAAGGATATGGTACTGGATATGATCCAGGAGAGATACAAATGAATCCAGTGTATAAGAAACTCTCATTAGTATGGAAATCAGGGAATCTTATTGATAATCCCAAGTAAGTTGTTGAAAAATGGAATAGAAAGGAACTTTCTATGGTTGTTCTCATGTTGAACAGAAAGAAATTTTGGGGTGAGTTTAGCTGAAAGACACAGCAGTATGGTAGAGTTACTGAAGACACAGCTCTAAAACCATACTGTAGGGAACAAAGCTCAGTCTGCAGTGAATTTGGGCATGTTAAGTAACCTCATACCTGTTTTCTCATCTGTAAAATAGGGATAGGAATTTTTCCTAGGTTTTCCCATGAGAATTAAATGTATTAATGTTGGGTATAGATTAAATAGCTAGAGGAATACATGACTCATAGTGAGCAATAAGAATTTGACTATTATCGGGGCGCCTGGGTGGCTCAGTCGGTTAAGCGTCCGACTTCGGCTCAGGTCACGATCTCACGGTTCGTGAGTTCGAGCCCCACGTCAGGCTCTGGGCTGATGGCTCAGAGCCTGGAGCCTGCTTCCGATTCTGTGTCTCCCTCTCTCTCTGACCCTCCCCTGTTCATGCTCTGTCTCTCTCTGTCTCAAAAATAAATAAACTTACAAAAAAAAATTAAAAAAAAATTTGACTATTATCATGTAGGTGCTATTATGGACAGAAAGGAGAAGAGCTGAAAGTGTGTTTCTTATTGAGGGGGAGGACCTTGAAATGGATAGTCTAGATGTTGTTGTTGTTGTTGGTTGTTGTTGTTGTTGTTTTGAAAACCAACAGTGATGTATGACTTGGATAATATATTGTAATGACATTGAATTTATTCCAGAAATGCAAGGTTGGTTTCACAGTGGAAATTCAGTGAAGGCTATTCACAACAGTATCAGGGCGGGGGGGGGGGGGGGGGGTTGGGGGAGAAGGATAATCTCAATTGATGCAAAGCTTTAAATTAAAAAAAAATTACATCTGTTAATGATTAAAAGGAAACCATTAACAAACTAGGAACAGAAAAGAATGTTTCCCACCAGCTTTATTGAAATATAATTGACATATACCATTGTGTAAGTTAAAGGTATATGTGCAACATGATGATTTCACATACATATATACTGTGAAATGATTAAGGTTAGTTAATACATTCATCATCTCATATAGTTACCATTTTGCATGCGTGAGTGTGGTGAAAACATTTAAGATCTGTTCCCTTGGCAACTTTCAAGTATGTAATACAGTTTTTTAAACTACATTCACCAGGCTGTATATTAGATCCTCAGAATTCACTCGTCTTATACGGGATGTTTTGTGCCCTTTAACCAGCATCTTCTCCATTTCCTTTACCTCCCCGAAACCTGGAAACCACTGACCTACTCTGTTTTTATGGGTTCAACTTTTTTAGATTCCACATGTAACTGAGACCATATAGTATTTGTCTTTCTCTGACTTACTTCATTTAGCATAGTGCCCACAAGATTTACCCATGTTGTTGCAAGTGGCAGGATTTAGAAGAGAACTTTTAAAATCTGATAATGCTATCAATTACCACAAACAGCTGACTTGATAATGAAAATGTATAGTTGTATTCTTAAAAACTGGAATAAAACAAGGATGTAGTCAAGAACTAAAAGTCCTAACTCCCCACCACAAAATAAATAAAATGTACAAGAATTGAGAAAAAGCAAAAAACTTTATTTGCAACATACATGACTTTTTATATAGAAAAATGAAAATACCGAGACTTCAGTTTCAATGAAAAAATTAATAAGGTCATAAAATATAAGGTAAATATAAAAATCAATTTCACTTGTGGATATTAGTGATAAATAATTGGAAAATTACATTTAATAAAATGGCATTTTTATACCATAAAAATATCAAATACCTCCAGGTGTATCTAATGATAGGCATGAAAGCTTGCTACACTGAAAACCATAAAATATTAAAGAAATTTTAAAAGACCAAAATAGACTATGCTCATGGAATAGAGGTTTATGTATTTAAAAATTATCAATGCTCCCCAATTTGATATAAAATTCGCAAATGCCCAATTTTAAGCAAAATTTTACTGGAGTTTTTGTGTGCAAATTGATGAGGTGATTATAAGAAAATATATGGGAATGCAAAGGAGCTAGGATAACTAAGTGATTTTGTAAGCTGGATTAGATGTTAAGGCCAAATATAAAATTATAGTAATGAAGATATTGTGGTATTGGAATCAGGCACATCAATTAACCAATTGAATAAACAAATGAAAAATTATAAAGAAATGAGAAACTGCCTAATACATATATAGTCACCCTGATTTATGTCAAAGGTAAGACTATAGTGTTGGGGAGAAAGAATGGTGTTTTTAAAAAATGCATCTTTTTGTGTATTCACATGGGTGAAAAACTAATCCTACCTCACACCCTACATAAAAAAAAATTCCACAAAAACTGAAAATCTAAATACAAAAGGTAAAACATAAATTCTTAGTAAAATAACAACAGAACATCATTATGACATTGTATAGCACAGATTTCTTAAGTAGGACTCAAGTAGACTATTAATAAAAAATGATTTAATTTTAACATAGTTAAATTTGTCTTTTAATCAAAAGATACCTTTAAGTGAGTGAAAAGGCAAAGCAACAATTGAGGTAAGTTGTTTTTGAGATATAAGGAACATCTCCAAATTGTTAAGAAACTGGTGGACAACCAATACACAAATGGGCAAAAGACTCAAATAGTCCCTTCACTTAAAAAAAAAAATGGTCAGATTATCAGTAAACACATAGAGAAGTAATTAATTTCATTAGTTATTAGGGAAATCCAATTAAAACCAAAATTAGATTAAAAAATGCCAAGTGTTGGTGAAAATGTGCCATCAATCAGAACTCTCATGCACAACTTGTGAATGTAAATTGTTAAAACTACTCTTGAGAGTTTGCAATGATAACTATATGTAATAATGTAGCAGTTGGACTATTATGTATATACCTAAAATAATTGTATATATACTTTAAAGAATATATGCACATGATGCTTATAGCTGCACTATTTGTAATAGTCAAAAATTGGAAACAACCTAATTTCCCATCAACTATAGGAAGGGTATATAAATTGTGATATATTCATAGAATTTAATATTCTATAGCAATACAACTCCATGAATTAAACTACATACAACAGTGTGATAGAATCTTAAATAATGTTCAAAGAAGGAATCCAGAAACAATATGCAGTGTTTCCATTAATAAAATATGAAACAATGAAAAATAGCCTATGGTGTTAAATTCAGGAGTGTTTACTCTGAGCAAAAGTGGCATGGAAGTCTGCTGGCATACTGATTACATCATTGATTTGTGAAAATCCAGCAAGCTGTACATTTATGATTTGTATGCTTTTTCTGTATATATTACTAATTAAATTTTATGAAACAGCTTTTGTTTTCATATTTGCATATACAGCCATGATAAACAAAAGATAAGCAGAATTCTACCCAGCAAACTAAAGCACATAATTTAAGAAAAAGAGATACACCATGTCCATAGATTTAATTAGAAGAAATAAGATTGTAAAGCTGTTTGTTCTCCAGAAAATCTGTGAATTCACTGTAACCTCAATCAGAATTGTGTGTGTGTGTGTGTGTGTGTGTGCGTGTGTGTGCACGTGCACGCGTGCATGCGCATAACTGGTCATACTAACTCAAAAATTTATGTGAAAATATGTCAGGTTACTTCCATATTGATACATATGAAATTATATAACAATTAAGAGGCTTAAATATAAAATAGATGGTACTATAAAATGTAAAATATCCATGAATCCATTCTGCTATAAGCCAATGATTTGATAAATAAGTAAATTGGAGAGAATAGACAAATCTGTGTAGAAAAATTATTCTCAATGCCTCTGCAGTATTCCTCAAAATTGTCAAGGTCATCAAAAACCAGGACAATCTGAGAAACTGACACAGCCAAAAGGCGTTTGAGGCATATAATGTGATATCCAAGGTTGGATCCTGGAACAGAAATAAGACATTAGGTTAGGGTAAAAACAGAGGATACCTAAATAAAGTATAGACTTTAGTTAAAAATGATATATCATTATTGGTTCGTTAGTTGTGACAAATATTTCATACTGATATGATGTTAACAGGAAGGTAAATTGGATATGAACGGTATGGGAAGTTTCTGTAATAGCTTTGCAGTTTTGTTTTGTTTCTTTGTAAATCTAAAACTGTTCTAAAATAAAAACACTTCTGAATGCTAAAGTGGTAAAGATGAATTTAGAAGATAAAAATAAAACTGTGGCAAAAATGTAACAAGCCATTCTTCTAGTTTTGTCTGCTCTCTTGCGTCTACCGTACTAATGTAAAATGTTAATAATAAAGGAAACTGGATATATGGGAACTGTATAAATATTTCTAGTTGCATACATTTTCTGTAAATGTGTGAAATTATTTCTTGGTAAACCTATTTTAAATGCTTATTAAAAATAAAGTCAGGAATAAGCATTTTTTTAAACAGAGCAAATATTAACTCTCTCACTGCCAAGTCTATAGGGTGGTCAGGGTGATTCTGCTTTGGGGTTCAGATTTGCAAGTCAGCTGGGGCAGGTTTGATTACCTGCTTTGATGCATTTGGAGTCATGGCTGGAAGGCAGCATCTACCCAAGGTAGACTCTTTTCATGACAGTGTTAGGAGTACAAGAGAAACAAGCCAACTAAACAAGCGTATCCGAAGGCTTTACCCACGTCGTATTTGCCAGTGTCCTATCAATAGAGCCAAGCCCAAATTCAACAAAAACATATCCTGCCATTCATGAAGCTATGGCAAGGTGTGGATATATAATCCTATAAGATATATAACCCTGTAATCCTATAAGAGAAGAGAAGAACAACAAATAGTTACAGTTGGTTAAAAATACAAAGGCCCAAAAATACCCATGGCAGCCTTCAACAAGAAGAACCAAGCTGAAAGATTTTTTTTTGAAATTTATTGTCAAATTGGTTTCCATACAACACCCAGTGCTCATCCCAAAAGGTGCCCTCCTCAATACCCATCCCCCACCCTCCCCCCCCGCCCTCCCCCCCCCATCCACCGTTTGTTCTCAGTTTTTAAGAGTCTCTTATGCTTTGGCTCTCTCCCACTCTAACCTCTTTTTTTTTCTCCCCCCCCCCCCCACTCCCATGGGTTTCTGTTAAATTTCTCAGGATCCACATAAGAGTGAAAACATATGGTATCTGTCTTTCTCTGTATGGCTTATTTCACTTAGCATAACACTCTCCGGTTCCATCCATGTTGCTACAAAGGGCCATAGTTCATTCTTTCTCATTGCCACGTAGTATTCCATTGTGTATATAAACCACAATTCTTTATCCATGCATCAGTTGATGGACATTTAGGCTCTTTCCATAATTTGGCTATTGTTGAGAGTGCTGCTATAAACATTGGGGTACAAGTGCCCCTATGCATCAGCACTCCTGTATCCCTTGGGTAAATTCCTAGCAGTGCTGTTGCCGGATCATAGAGTAGATCTATTTTTAATTTTTTGAGGAACCTCCACACTGCTTTCCAGAGTGGCTGCACCAATTTGCATTCCCACCAACAGTGCAAGAGTGTTCCCGTTTCTCCACATCCTCTCCAGCATCTATAGTCTCCTGATTTGTTCATTTTGGCCACTCTGACTGGCATGAGGTGATATCTGAGTGTGGTTTTGATTTGTATTTCCCTGATCAGGAGTGACGTTGAGCATCTTTTCATGTGCCTGTTGGCCATCCGGATGTCTTCTTTAGAGAAGTGTCTATTCATGTTTTCTGCCCATTTCTTCACTGGGTTATTTGTTTTTCAGGTTTGGAGTTTGGTGAGTTCTTTATGGATTTTGCATACTAGCCCTTTGTCCGATATGTCATTTGCAAGTATCTTTTCCCATTCCGTTGGTTGCCTTTTAGTTTTGTTGGTTGTTTCCTTTGCTGTGCAGAAGCTTTTTATCTTCATGAGGTCCCAGTAGTTCATTTTTGCTTTTAATTCTCTTGCCTTTGGGGATGTGTCAAGTAAGAAATTGCTATGACTGAGGTCAGAGAAGTCTTTTCCTGCTTTCTCCTCTAGGGTTTTGATGGCTTCCTGTCTCAAATTCAGATCCTTTATCCATTTTGAGTTTATTTTTGTGAATGGTGTGAGAAAGTGGTCTAGTTTCAATCTTCTGCATGTTGCTGTCCAGTTCTCCCAACACCATTTGTTAAAGAGACTGCCTTTTTTCCATTGGATGTTCTTTCCTGCTTTGT
>NW_026057578.1:36407832-36423368 GCF_023721935.1 Panthera uncia | reverse complement strand
GCTTTGTAGTAGAGGCTAAAGTCTGGGATTGTGATGCCTCCTGCTTTGGTCTTCTTCTTCAAAATTACATTGGCTATTCGGGGCCTTTTGTGGTTCCATATGAATTTTAGGATTGCTTGTTCTAGTTTCGAGAAGAATGCTGGTGCAATTTTGATTGGGATTGCCTTGAATGTGTAGATAGCTTTGGGTAGTATTGACATTTTGACAATATTTATTCTTCCAATACATGAGCACGGAATGTTTTTCCATTGCTTTATATCTTCTTCAATTTCCTTCATAAGCTTTCTATAGTTTTCAGCATACAGATCTTTTACATCTTTGGTTAGATTTATCCCTAGGTATTTTATGCTTCTTGGTGCAATTGTGAATGGGATCAGTTTCTTTATTGGTCTTTCTGTTGCTTCATTATTAGTGTATAGGAATGCAACTGATTTCTGTACATTGATTTTGTATCCTGCAACTTTGCTGAATTCATGTATCAGTTCTAGCAGATTTTTGGTGGAGTCTATCAGATTTTCCATGTATAATGTCATGTCATCTGCAAAAAGTGAAAGCTTAACTTCATCTTTGCCAATTTTGATGCCTTTGATTTCCTTTTGTTGTCTGATTGCTGATGCTAGAACTTCCAACACTATGTTAAACAACAGCAGTGAGACTGGACATCCCTGTCGTGTTCCTGATCTCAGGGAAAAAGCTCTCAGTTTTTCCCCATTGAGGATGATGTTAGCTGTGGGCTTTTCATAAGTGGCTTTTATGATGTTTAAGTATGTTCCTTCTATCCCAACTTTCTGAAGGGTTTTTATTAAGAAAGGGTGCTGAATTTTGTCAAATGCCTTTTCTGCATCGATTGACAGGATCATATGGTTCTTTTCTTTTATTCATGTGATGTATCACGTTGATTGATTTGCGAATGTTGAACCAGCCCTGCATCCCAGGAATGAATCCCACGTGATCATGGTGAATAATTCTTTTTATATGCCGTTGAATTCGATTTGCTAGTATCTTATTGAGAATTTTTGCATCCATATTCATGAAGGATATTGGCCTGTAGTTCTCTTTTTTTACTGGGTCTCTGGTTTAGGAATCAAAGTGATACTGGCTTCGTAGAATGAATCTGGAAGTTTTCCTTCCCTTTCTATTTCTTGGAATAGCTTGAGAAGGATAGGTATTATCTCTGCTTTAAACGTCTGGTAGAACTCCCCAGGGAAGCCATCTGGTCCTGGACTCTTATTTGTTGGGAGATTTTTGATAACTGATTCAATTTTGTTGCTGGTTATGGGTCTGTTCAAGCTTTCTGTTTCCTCCTGATTGAGTTCTGGAAGTGTGTGGGTGTTTAGGAATTTGTCCATTTATTCCAGGTTGTCCAGTTTGTTGGCATATAATTTTTCATAGTATTCCCTGATAATTGCTTGTGTCTCTGAGGGATTGGTTGTAATAATTCCATTTTCATTCATGATTTTATCTATTTGGGTCATCTCCCTTTTATTTTTGCGAAGCCTGGCTAGAGGTTTATCAATTTTGTTTATTTTTTCAAAAAAACCAACTCTTGGTTTCGTTGTTCTGCTCTACAGTTTTTTTTAGATTCTATATTGTTTATTTCTGCTCTGATCTTTATTATTTCTCTTCTTCTGCTGGGTTTAGGCTGTCTTTGCTGTTCTGCTTCTATTTCCTTTAGATGTGCTGTTAGATTTTGTATTTGGGATTTTTCTTGTTTCTTGAGATAGGCCTGGATTGCAATGTATTTTCCTCTCAGGACTGCCTACGCTGCATCCCAAAGCATTTGGATCATTGTATTTTCATTTTCGTTTGTTTCCATATATTTCTTAATTTCTTCTCTAATTGCCTGGTTGACCCACTCATTCTTTAGTAGGGTGTTCTTTAACCTCCATGCTTTTGGAGGTTTTCCAGACTTTTTCCTGTGGTTGATTTCAAGCTTCATAGCATTGTGGTCTGAAAGTATGCATGGTATGATCTCAATTCTTATATACTTATGAAGGGCTGTTTTATGATCTTGGAGAATGTTCCGTGCACTCGAGAGGAAAGTATATTCTGTTGCTTTGGGATGCAGAGTTCTAAGTATATCTGTCAAGTCCATCTGATCCAATGTATCATTCAGGGCCCTTGTTTCTTTATTGACCATGTGTCTAGATGATCTATCCATTTCTGTAAGTGGAGTGTTAAAGTCCCCTGCAATTACCACATTCTTATCAATAAGGTTGCTTATGTTTGTGAGTAGTTTTATATATTTGGGGGCTCCCGTATTCAGCGCATAGACATTTATTATTCATAGCTCTTCCTGGTGGATAGACCCTGTAATTATTATATAATGCCCTTCTTCATCTCTTGTTACAGCCTTTAATTTAAAGTCTAGTTTGTCTGATATAAGTATGGCTACTCCAGCTTTCTTTTGACTTCCAGTAGCATGATAAACAGTTCTCCATCCCCTCACTCTCAATCTGAAGGTGTCCTCAGGTCTAAAATGAGTCTCTTGTAGACAGCAAATAGATGGGTCTTGTTTTTTTATCCATTCTGATACCCTGTGTCTTTTGGTTGGCACATTTGGTCCATTTACATTCAGTGTTATTATAGAAAGATATGGGTTTAGAGTCATTGTGATGTCTGTAGGTTTCATGCTTGTAGCGATGTCTCTGGTACTTTGTCTCACAGGATCTCCCTTAGGATCTCTTGTAGGGCTGGTTTAGTGGTGACGAATTCCTTCAGTTTTTGTTTGTTTGGGAAGACCTTTATCTCTCCTTCTATTCTAAATGACAGGCTTGCTGGATAAAGGATTCTCGGCTGCATATTTTTTCTGTTCATCACATTGAAGATTTCCTGCCATTCCTTTCTGGCCTGCCAAGTTTCAGAAGAGAAATCAGTCACGAGTCTTATAGGTCTCCTTTTATATGTTAGGGCACGTTTATCCCTCGCTGCTTTCAGAATTTTCTCTTTATCCTTGTATTTTGCCAGTTTCACTATGATATGTCGTGCAGAAGATCGATTCAAGTTACGTCTGAAGGGAGTTCTCTGAGCCTCTTGGATTTCAATGCCTTTTTCCTTCCCCAGATAAGGGAAGTTCTCAACTATGATTTCTTCAAGTACACCTTCAACACCTTTCCCTCTCTCTTCCTCCTCTGGAATACCAATTATGCGTAGATTATTTCTCTTTAGTGCATCACTTAGTTCTCTAATTTTCCCTTCATACTCCTGGATTTTTTTATCTCTTTTTTTCTCAGCTTCCTCTTTTCCCATAATTTTATCTTCTAGTTCACCTATTCTCTCCTCTGCCTCTTCAATCCGGGCCGTGGTCGTCTCCATCTTATTTTGCAGTTCATTTGTAGCATTTTTTAGCTCCTCCTGACTGTTCCTTAGTCCCTTGATCTCTGTAGCAATAGATTCTCTGCTGTCCTCTATACTGTTTCCAAGCCCAGCGATTAATTTTATGACTTATTCTAAATTCACTTTCTGTTATATTGTTTAAATCCTTTTTGATCAGTTCGTTAGTTGTTATTTCCTGGAGATTCTTTTGAGGGGAATTCTTCCGTTTCGTCATTTTGGATAGAACTGCAGGGCAGTTCCCCTGTGCTGTCTTGAATAACTGGAGTTGGTGGGCGGGGCCGCAGTCAGACCTGATGTCTGCCCCCAGCCCACCTCTGGGGCCACAGTCAGACTGGTGTGTGCCTTCTCTTCCCCTCTCCTAGGGGCAGGATTCACTGTGGGGTAGTGTGGCCCGTCTGGGCTACTTGCACACTGCCAGGCTTGTGGTGCTGGGGATCTGGTGTATTAGGTGGCATGGATAGGCAAGGTGCACGGGGGCGTGAGGGGCAGGCTCAGCTCGCTTATCCTTCAGTGATCCCCTTCGGGAGGGGCCCTGCAGCACCTGGAGGAGTCAGACTGACTGCCGGAGGGATGGATATGCAGAAGCACAGCGTTGGGTGTTTGCGCAGTGCCAGCAAGTTCCCTGGCAGGAACTGGTTCCCTTTGGGATTTTGGCTGGGGGATGGGTGAGGGAGATGGCGCTGGCAAGTGCCTTTGTTCCCGCAAGCTGAGCTCTGTCGGCTGTCCAAGGCTCAACAACTCTCCATCTCGTTGTCCTCCAGCCCTCCCGCTTTCCGAGCAGAGCTGTTAACTTATAACCTTACAGATGTTAAGTTGAGCTCACTGTCCGAACACACTCCTTCCATCCCCTCTGCTTTTGCAAGCCAGACTCGCGGGCTCTGCTTGGCCGGCGGGCCTCCCCTCTGCCCCGGCTCCCTCCCGCCAGTCCGTTTATCGTGCACCACCTCTCCGCCCTTCCTACCCTCTTCTGTGGGCCTCTCGTCTGCACTTGGCTCCAGAGAATCCGTTCTGCTAGTCTTCTGGCAGTTTTCTGGGTTATTTAGGCAGGTGTAGGTGGAATCTAAGTGATCAGCAGGACGAGGTGAGCCCAGAGTCCTCCTATGCCGCCATCTTCCTCTCCGCAAGCTGAAAGATTTAAACTATTAGATATCAAGACATATTATAAAACTCTGAATATTCAAATCAGGTTTTAACATTAACACAAAGACAAGTATTCCATTTGAATAAAGAGTCCAGAACAAGACTAATTTATTATACCACAGGAGACAGTAAAGAGCTGTGGTACAGAGACTTACCATAGAATATTCACCATCACAGATGGATTGTATATATAAGAGGCAAACTAATGATGTTCCCAGATGATACCATATGCAAACATCTTCATGATCTTTTGGTAGGCGAAAGATTTATTAAAGTAGGACACTAGAAATGCAGAGCATAAAGACTAAGCATGGTGAGAATGTGGTTTTGGGTTTGGTTTACTATTTGTGTAGTTAAATATGCTTAAACATTTTTAAAATAAGAGATCAAATTGTTTTGACTGTATTCACTCCAATTTTTCATTTAGTTAATAATGTTTACAATTGTTAATGTTATTGTTTGCGGTTCAGGGTGTAAATGGATGTTATATGGCTATGAATGTGCTGTATTAACTTGTCATAATTTTTAGTCACCTTCAAGAGCAGTTTAGTTACGTCTTGAGAAACTAATAATGAAAAATTAGGGGAAATCTTAGATGTTTGATGTAGGTCATTTTTTGATATTTACTGAATGGTGGGTAACTTAGTTTTTCAAGAAATAGCCTTTGGTGCCACCCCATAACACAGAATTCTCAGTTAAAAAGCCTACTGCTTGGGCCTATTATGACATTTCCCATGTTCTTAGAAATGTTGATGTCAACAAATTTCTGTAATTTCTTTAGATAATGACAATTTCTTATTTCTTAAGAAACAGTTCCCTATCTCATTTGAGAATCCACAATGGAATGTTTTGTAATGAGGTCTTCATAGCAAAAGACTTACTGCTAACAAATCTTTGTTCAGAAGGAACGAGACTGCCAAATTTCTGAGACGAGAGAATTACAGTATTTGATTTCTAGATTAGTGAGGAATGAGATTGTTCTTTTATTTTCCTCCCTATCTGAACAACTCCAGTAGAAGAAATTTTGCTGTTATGGTTGATTTTCTATTCATTTCCCATCTCACAAGAAGAACATGAATGTTAAAAAGCAATGGAAAATTATCTAATCCTATTTCTCATCACTAGTGGCAGCACTGTCTTCAACCCACTAACCATCTGACCTATCTCCTAACATAGTTTCCTAAGCTAGAGAGGTCTCCTAAACTATAGATTGACATCCACCACCACAGCTATGAAGAAGTAAAGACATCAGGACTTAGTTAATGATTCATAGTTGTTTTTTTTTTCTCATCTGTTTTTCATGTGAAAACAGATTTTTATCCATTTATGGTGGGCCTGGCAAAATAGCCCTAGTATGCCCCTGTGTTTTCATGAAAGGTTTTATAGTACAAGTTCTTGGTATACATTATAGTCGTTCGTGTAATTAAATAATACTTTGTGTTCTTATGGGTACCTATTCAAGTGAGATGCTACAATTTTATTAACCCTTTATTAAGGCTAATGGGAGTGCAAAACTGCATAGTGCCTAATTGTGTAGACTTGATGTTCCAGTTTGTAAAGAATGATAAAAAATAAAGTTAGTCTAAGGTCAGTGGTAAATGAGATGACACATATTATGTAGTAATTTTCACAAATAAAGTCTGGGGTAAAGATTATTTGTCTGCATATATATTCATTTTTTCTTTCCTAGGTACAGGATATGTTAGGCTTCCTTGTCCCCCTGAAGTTGGTTGGCCTTATGACTAACTCTAGCCAGTGAAATGTGAATTACAGTGAAGCATGGCACTCCTCTGTGAAGGGCAGTGCATCAGTTAGTTATTGCTGCATAATAAATTACCAGAAACTTTGCTGCTTAAAACAACACACACTTTCATCTTATATTTTCTGAGGTTCAGGATTTTGGGTACAGCTTAACTGGTGCCTCTGCTTCAGAATTTCACAGGGCTGCAATCAAGGTGTCAGTTCATCTGAGAAAAGAACGATTTCCAAGTTCACATGGTGGTTGGCAGCATTCAGTTCCTTGCAGGCTGCCAGAGGCCGCCCTTGCTCTTTGCTGCATAGCTCTCTCTATAGGACCACTTATGACATGGCAACCTGCTTCTTCAAAGCCAGGAAGGGAGTGAGTGGCCTAGCAAGACAAGTTAGACATCTTCTGTAATGCAATCACATACATGAAATGATGTACATTTCTCTACCTTTGTCCTATTCTATTAGAAGCAAGTCTCAGTCTTCTCACACGGAGACAGGATCACACAAGGGAGTTAAATTGGAGGCAGGGTTCATGGGACCATCCTAGGCCCTGTCCACAGCAGGCAGTAAAGTTCCCTGAGTGATGCTCCAGCTCTCTCTTTCCTTGGCAACCCTACAAGATGGCTGATAAAATGCCAGAAACAAAACAGAAGTACACTGGATTCCCAGTTACCACTTGCAATGGGATTGTCCTAAAGTGTCACTTTTCCCACAGTAGATTTTTGTTAAGAAAGAAGTTTGAGAACTTTTATAGTATTATTTTAGAAAAAGAGGAGAAGGAGAAGAAGAAATAGGAAGTTAAGATAAGTTGTTTAAAAAGAAAGATTAAAAGTATGAAGATGGGCAAACACTGAGTCAAAAATGTTGGAAGTTCAGGGAGAAGCTTCTGGAGGGACAAGTGAAGCTTATTGAATTCAATGAGGAAGAATGGTTAATGTAAAAAAGAAAACTTGATGTAATGAGATTCCATGTTAGTAATATAAAGAAATAGAAAAATACCTTATGAAATAAACTAAAAGAATTAACAATAATAAATGAAAAGAGGAAGTATTTGTGGTCAATTTTATACTTTAATGTCAAGGTCAAATCTTTGTTAAAAAATCATTGCATAAAATCCAGTATGTTAAATTCTGGAGGCAAAACAAAAAACCTAATATTCAGAATATTGTAGAACAAGAAGAAATTTTTGATTTAAAAATTTCTTTGATACAGTTGTATCAAGATCACTACCTCATTCTGTGATATAGAAACATCAAACTCCTTTTATTCTTAATTGTGAAAAATCCTTGAAAAACTTGACCCTAAATCAGTGATTTACAAAGTTTCACTCATTATCACTTGATATTACCTGGATAACTAGGGAACATGCAGATTCCTGAGCCCCACCCCTGAGGATTCTGATTTAGCAGGTCTGATATCCCACAGTTCTAAAAAGTCTCAAAAGGATACCAGTGGTTCATGGCCCCACCATTTGAGTATTGCTGCTTAAATGGTACATATGTCAGATGGTTAGTAACTAAACTTTCTCTGAATTCCTGAAGAAATATTAATTAGAATTTATATCAAATGTCTAGTGTGGTTCAAGGGACATAGAAATACAAATTAAAACAATTGTGGCTGTTTCCCTAGCCATGTGACTTCAAAATGAAGGTTTCCAAGCTGAAGAAATAGAGCAAGTTTACTTCTGTAAGTTGGATCAGGAACGTAGATGACAGTACCAGCACATTTGAGGCACTTGATAAGTATTTGTAATGAATGAAAGACCGGAATCATGGTTTGAAATAAGCCTATGAAGAATAGTCATAAAGATAAGATAATCTGATCTACTTTGTGTTATCTTTAATCTTTTATTAAAGATAGTTTGATAGTCTGATTAAAGATTAGTTTGTTAGCAAATATGTCTCCAGAGCTTCATGCCCTTTCTAATGTTACTTTGAAATTCTTCCCATCAGGGAATGGAATTTATTTTCACAAACTCTGCCTCCCTCCCTGCACCATGACCCTGGTTGTATTTGGTGTGGTCTTGTGACTTGCTTTGGCTAATAGAATGTAGAGGATATGTTTATTTTGAGCCTAGAACTCAGGAGGCTGGTATATTTCCACTCTCTCTTACAACCTTTCCACTCTCTCTTATAACCTTTCCATCATCTTGTGAACAAGCTCAGAGCAGCACTGTAGGACAATGAGGAGTGATGTGTAGTAGGGCTTAGTTGTCGCAGACAAGGCCATCCTAGATCAGCGTAGACTCAGGCAATGCCTGAAATATGAGAGTGTTCAGTCCACATCAGCAGAACTGCTCCCCAGCAACTCACAGATGACTACAGACACACAAATGGAACCAGACAAAACCAGAAGGATCTTCTACTTGAAGCAAAGAGGGCTGACTATATTCAATTCTTATTGTTTTATTTATGAGTTTTCTTTATTTTTTCTCCTTAATCCATCTATTCCACATTAGCTTTTTGAAAATAAAATTTTTATTTTGGAGTATTTTTAGATTTACCAAAATGTTGCAAAACTAGTACAAAGAGTCTCTATATACCTCACATTCAATTTCCACTGTTGGTAGCATTTTACACTAGCATGGTACATTTGTTACAACCAATATACCAATGGTGATACAACATTCTTATCTAAAGTCTATACTTCATATTTCCTTAGTTCTTACCTAATCTTTTTCCTGTTCCAGGATTCCATCCGGGATACTACATTACATTCTATCTTCGTGTTTCCTTAGGATTCTTTTAGCCGTGACAGTTTCTCAGGCTGTCCTTGGTTACCATGACCTTGACAGTTGTGAGGAGTACTGCTGAAGTATTTTGTAGGAAGTCTCTCATTGGAATTTGTCTCAGGTTTGTCTCATGATTTGACTGGGGTTATGGATTTAGGAGAGAAAGACCACTGAGCTAAGGTATCATTCTCCTCGTATGTCAAAAGTACACAGTATCACTGTGGATGTTAATCTTGATCTGCCTGCAGTAGTGTTGATCAAGTTTTTCCACTCCAAACGTATTTTCTTCCTTTTCATACTGTACTTTTTGGAAGGAAGTCACTATGCAAAGCCTACAACTAAGCAGTGGGGAAGTTATGTTTCCAGTTCTTTCAGGGTGGAGTGTCTATATAAATTATGTGGAATTATTCTCCATAAGAGATGTGTGCATTCCCCCCTGCTTATTTATATTCAACTATTTATTTTATTTTATTTTTTAATGTTTTTTTATTTTTGAGACAGAGACAGAGCATGAATGAGGGAGGGTCAGAGAGAGGGAGACACAGAATCTGAAGCAGGTTCCAGGCTCCGAGCTGTCAGTGCAGAGTCCAACACGGGGCTCAAACTCACGGACTGTGAGATCATGACCTGAGCCGAAGTTGGATGCTTAACCAACTGAGCCACCCAGGCGCCCCATCAATTATTTATTTATATTAGCTGGGAGTCATGGATATTTTGTAATTTGAGTTATAATTCTACACTGAGTTAAATGTTATGGTTGCTCAAATTATTCTAGCTTTGGCCACTGAGAGCTCCTTCAGCTTGTTTCCATGTCCCATTAACATACCCTATCATTGTGGGGTTTTTTTTTTTTAGTACTGTTTTGCTTTTTATGGATTGAACATGCTTCACACTCATTTCCTAACCTAGTCCAAGAATCAGCTCTTTCTCCAAGGAAACCTAGTTCTTTCTTCTTTCTTTTTTTCTTGTTCTCTTTATCTCTTGCTTTCTTTTTCTTGCTCTTTCTTTCTCCTCCTCCACCCCTCCCCATTAAAAACTATGATCCATGTTTTAGATGTTTTCATTGTTAATGGGTGTCATTGCTTGTAGGAGTTCTTAGCCAACAGATACGAAAAAAAATCTGTATATACTAATTTGTATATTTATATATAAGTATTTCTCCACATAATGATTTTTCTCTATATTAAGTTAAAAATTAATTCATGCTGATGTCTGCAACTCCAATGTATTACTACAGGTAGCATTTTAGTTTTCTTCTCTTTCCTCCTTTTTATCTGCCATTGTAACCATGAGGAGCATGCCATACATTCATCAACCAGTGTGACATCTGCCATGCATTTATGTAATTGTTCATTTTCAATATCGTGAATAATTTCAGTATTAGCCCACACTCTGTGGAAAGTGACTTTATGAACTAGGGTGTATTTATGCACCTTTCCTTTTGTACTTGGTCTTACAGCCTCCACTAGTTACTTAGGTCAACATCTCCCTCACCGCTAAATACTTATTGTTTTTAGTCACTGAGTTTTAGAGTAATTTGTTGCACTATGGTAGCTATCTAACATAGAGGAGGAAGTAGTAAAAATATCTGCAGGTCATTTATGTGAAAGTATTTTGATATACTAAAAGTAGTTAAATTATGACTAAATTTCTGTCATAGAATTATAAAACATCCACTTAACCCTTAACATTGTAGAAAGATCTTTAAATCTGTTATAATTTTGAAAAGATGTTTGGAGTTCTAATGAGATTCTTTTTTAGATATGAGAAAAACATGGAAAGTTAAAAGCTGTCATAGTGATAGATAGATGTCACATACCTTTATCCAAACCCAAAGAATTTACAACACCAAGAATGAACCCTAATCCAAACTATGGACTATTAATGGGTTTGATTTATCAGTGTAAGTTCATCACTTGTAACTAATGTACATCATCCTATAGATGATGTTGATAATGGGGGAGGCTGTGCATGTATGAAGGAAGGGGTGTCTGGAAAATCTCTGTACCTTCCCCTCAATTTTGCTCTGAAGCTAAAGCTACTCTGAAAAATTAAAGTCTTAATTAAAAACAAGCAAATAAAAAGGCTATATGCTTCCAAGTATATATTTCTAACGAACAAAAGTATTTAAAATAGAAAACAACGTTGTGATGTAGGTAGGGCAGACATAATTGTTCCATTTGTCATTAAAGAAATTGAGACCAAAGAGATTAAAAGCAAATACATTATTAAAATATTTTACAGATAAATCTGTGACTTCTAAATAGGAAAATTATCAGGGATGTCTTGGGTACAATTTTGTGTCATTCAGTTATCAAGCAACTATGTCATCAGTCCTGTATTGAAAAACAAATCTTAGCTCTCCAATGCCATCCCCATTCTTAGGGAAGTAGTTTGGGGCTTAATTGTCTCAATTTCCTGGTTGTCTTTCATGTTTTCTTTACTTTGAGGTTCCTAACTCTTATCACACTCAACATAAATTCAACAATTATTCTGTCACTGTGACTCAAAAACTGATTAATTTCTGAAAACTCTAAAAAATTGTTCTTAGTCTTGAAAAAATGCAATGGCTAAATGCAACTTGAATTTAAAAATATTTTTTCAGTGATGTGTTATCTCTAATTGGCTAAAAGAGCAGTGAAATCAGGGAGCCATTCAGGGACCTAGTGAATCCAATATTAAAGAGCCAAATGTAATAATCAGTTTATTTTATATAATAATCTTAAAATATCTTTGCTTATGAAATCCGTAAAAACATGGAAAACTCAGTGCTTTCATGCATTTCAAAGTTAACTATAAAACTATTCAACCTAAGTTGGATGAGTTGAAAACAGACGAGAAATATGAAATTACATATGTATATATATATTTTTTTTTTTTGAGGGAGAAAGAGAACACATGTGAGTGCATGGGGGAAAGGGAGAGAATCTTCAGGCTTTCACACTCATTATAGAGTGCAAAGTGGGGCTCAATCTCATGATCTCATCCTGAGATCATGATGTGAGCCAAAATCAAGATGCTTAACCAACTGAGACATCCAAATACCATAAAATTACACACATTTTAAAAGAAATTGAAATTCTAGAAACGAACGGTACAACCTCCAAAATTAATAACTCGGTGGCTATGTTTAATAATAGCAGAATAGAGAATTAACAAAGTGGAAGCTAGGTTAGAAAGAACAATCCAGAAATAAAGCAGAGAAGGGGGAAAAAGTGTGGTAAATACAGAGATGGAGAAAGATGATACATCAAGAAAGCTTACGATGTATTTAATTGAAGTACTAGAAGGAAAGGAATGAGTGAATGGGACATTGAAATTATTTGGAGAGAGAGCAGTTGAAAGTTTAAAACATCAATACACATATTCAATAAGTTAAAAAAATTTCAGGCAAGATAAATAAGAATGGTCTCCTATATATAATCATAAAGCAAAACAACAATAACCAGAAAGCCGGAGTAAAATATTATAATGAAATAGAAGTGGAAAAAAGCTTATCTCTTTCAAAGGAAAGACAGGCTTTAAAATGATTCTTCAATACCAGTATTTGGCCAGAAGACAAGGAAAGTCTTTTCAACTTAGAATTCAATATTCAACTAAATTATACACCAAGCAGGAAGGCAACATTAAAACATTTGCAGACAAAAACTGAGAGTTTCCTACCAGCGGAACTGCACTAAGGAAATTTAATATATAATATACATCAGGAAGTAAAAAAATATTAGAGCAAAGCAATGAAAAGCAAAGAAAGTGGTAAATATTTGTCTCCTACAAACAACAATAATTGGGATTTAGTACATGTCTATGTAAATAAAATTTCACACTAACAGCATGTAAATAGTAAGAATATGTAAAGCGTTCTAATTCCCTTGTATTTTCTGAATGAGGGTAAATGTGTTAACAAAATTTAAATTTGGTTAAGTTAAAGATACATGGCTTATTTTTAAGGGGGGGTAACTACTGAATGATTAAAAAAATAGTGTTTTAGTTGTCTATCACCGTGTAACAGTATCACCTCAAACTTAGTTGTTTAAAACAACGTTGTGTCTCATAGTTAATGTGAGTCCGGATTTCAGCATGTTATAGCTTGATTCTTTGTTTGAAAAAGGATGAATGATTTAGATTTTAAAAATGAATTAAAAACCAGGGGTGTCTGAGTGGCTTGGTTGGTTAAGTGTCCGACACTGGATTTTGGCTCAGGTCATGATCTCGCTGGTGTGTTCAAACCTCACATCGGGCTCCATGCTGGCAGTGTGGAGCCTGCTTGTGATTCATTCTCTATTTCTCTGCCCCTCCCCAGCTCATACACACACACACTCTCTCTCAAAGTAACTAAACTTTAAAAAATGAATTAAAAACCAATAATACCCTATTTATGAGATATTTCTAAAATATGAACACACAAAAGAAGATGAAAACAAAGGATGTGACTGGGGAGCCTGGTGGCTCTGTTGGTTAAGCATCCGACTTCGGCTCAGGTCATGATCTCACCGTCCGTGGGTTCGAGCCCCACATCGGGCTCTGTGCTGACAGCTCAGAGCCTGGAGCCTGTTTCAGATTCTGTTGTCTCCCTCTTTCTCTGACCCTCCCCTGTTCATGCTCTCTCTCTCTCTCTCTCTCTCTCTCTCTGTCTCAAAAGTAAATGTTAAAAAAAAAAAATTAAAAGAAAACAAAGGATGTGAGAGGTATGCCATGTAATTATCAATCAAAAATTGGTGTGGCTCTTTTATCAAGAAAAAATGGACTTTAAGACCAAAAACATTTTAAGAAATCAAGAGAGTCCCTTCTTAATGTTAAAGATATTGTTTTGCTAGGAAGGTAAAACAATGGTCAAGTTTAAAAATGTATAAAATAAAAGTTTGACAAAAATCATAGAAGAAAATAGAGGAATTCGTAAACCTATTTATAGAATAAACCACTCTTGGTGGGAAGATGGCGGCATAGGAGGACACTGGGCTCACCGCGTCCTGCTGGTCACTTATATTCCACCTACACCTGCCTAAATAACCCAGAAAACCACCAGAAGACTAGCAGAACGGATTCTCTGGAGCCAAGTGCAGACGAGAGGCCAATGGAAGAGGGTAGGAAGGGCGGAGAGGTGGTGCGTGATACACGGACTGGTGGGAGGGAGCCGGGGCAGAGGGGAGGCCCGACAGCCAAGCAGAGCCCCTGAGTCTGGCTTGCAAAAGCTGAGGGGCCAGACGGAGTGTGTTCCGACAGCAAGCGGGACTTAACATCTGGAAGGTTATAAGTTAACAGCTCTGCTCAGAGAGCAGGAAGGCTGGAGGACAATGGGAGGGAGAGTTGCTGAGCCCCAGGACGACAGAGCTCAGTTTGGTGGGGAACAAAGGTGCTCACCAGTGCCATCTCCCTCGCCCATCCCCCAGCCAAACCCAAAGGTAACCAGTTCCTGCCAGGGAACTTGCTTGCACCGTGGAAACACCTAAAGCTGTGCTTCTGCGGATCCATCCCTCCGGCGGTGGGTCTGACTCCCTCCTGCTGCCACAGGGCCCCTCCCGAAGCAGATCACCAAAGGAGAAGCAAGCTAAGCCTGCCCCTCCCGCCCCTGTGCACCTTGCCTATCCGCGCCAGTTAATGCACCAGATCCCCAGCACCACAAGCCTGGCAGTGTGCAAGTAGCCCAGACGGGCCACACCACCCCACAGTGAATCCCGCCCCTAGGAGAGGGGAAGAGAAGGCACACACCAGTCTGACTGTGGCCCCAGAGGTGGGCTGGGGGCAGACATCAGGTCTGACTGCGGCCCCGCCCACCAACTCCAGTTATTCAAGACAGCACAGGGGAACTGCCCTGCAGGTCCGCACCACTCCAGGGACTATCCAAAATGACCAAAGGGAAGAATTCCCCTCAAAAGAATCTCCAAGAAATAACAACAGCTAACGAACTGATCAGAAAGGATTTAACAATAAAACAGAAAGTGAATTTAGAATAGTAGTCATAAAATTAATCACTGGGCTTGAAAACAGTATAGAGGACAGCAGAGAATGTATTGCTACAGAGATCAAGGGACTAAGGAATAGTCAGGAGGAGCTAAAAAATTCTATAAACGAGCTGCAAAATAAAATGGAAATGACCATGGCTCATATTGAAGAGGCAGAGGAGAGAATAGGTGAACTAGAAGATAAAATTATGGGAAAAGAGGAAGCTGAGAAAAAGAGAGATAAAAAAATCCAGGAGTGTGAAGGGAAAATTAGAGAACTAAGTGATGCACTAAAGAGAAATAATCTACGCATAATTGGTATTCCAGAGGAGGAAGAGAGAGGGAAAGGTGTTGAAGGTGTACTTGAAGAAATCATAGTTGAGAACTTCCCTTATCTGGGGAAGGAAAAAGGCATTGAAATCCAAGAGGCTCAGAGAACTCCCTTCAGACGTAACTTGAATCGATCTTCTGCACGACATATCATAGTGAAACTGGCAAAATACAAGGATAAAGAGAAAATTCTGAAAGCAGCGAGGGATAAACGTGCCCTAACATATAAAAGGAGACCTATAAGACTCGTGACTGATTTCTCTTCTGAAACTTGGCAGGCCAGAAAGGAATGGCAGGAAATCTTCAATGTG
>NW_026057578.1:36311507-36407432 GCF_023721935.1 Panthera uncia | reverse complement strand
GTCTGGAAAACCTCCAAAAGCATGGAGGTTAAAGAACACCCTACTAAAGAATGAGTGGGTCAACCAGGCAATTAGAGAAGAAATTAAGAAATATATGGAAACAAACGAAAATGAAAATACAATGATCCAAACGCTTTGGGATGCAGCGTAGGCAGTCCTGAGAGGAAAATACATTGCAATCCAGGCATATCTCAAGAAACAAGAAAAATCCCAAATACAAAATCTAACAGCACATCTAAAGGAAATAGAAGCAGAACAGCAAAGACAGCCTAAACCCAGCAGAAGAAGAGAAATAATAAAGATCAGAGCAGAAATAAACAATATAGAATCTAAAAAAAACTGTAGAGCAGAACAACGAAACCAAGAGTTGGTTTTTTTGAAAAAATAAACAAAATTGATAAACCTCTAGCCAGGCTTCGCAAAAATAAAAGGGAGATGACCCAAATAGATAAAATCATGAATGAAAATGGAATTATTACAACCAATCCCTCAGAGATAAACAATTATCAGGGAATACTATGAAAAATTATATGCCAACAAATTGGACAACCTGGAAGAAATGGACAAATTCCTAAACACCCACACTCTTCCAAAACTCAATCAGGAGGAAACAGAAAGCTTGAACAGACCCATAACCAGCGAAGAAATTGAATTGGTTATCAAAACTCTCCCAACAAACAAGAGTCCAGGACCAGATGGCTTCCCAGGGGAGTTCCACCAGGCATTTAAAGCAGAGATAATACCTATCCTTCTCAAGCTATTCCAAAAAATAGAAAGGGAAAGAAAACTTCCAGATTCATTCTACGAAGCCAGTATCACTTTGATTCCTAAACCAGACCGAGACCCAGTAAAAAAAGAGAACTACAGGCCAATATCCTTCATGAATATGGATGCAGAAATTCTCAATAAGATATTAGCAAATCAAATTCAACAGCATATAAAAAGAATTATTCACCATGATCAAGTGGGATTCATTCCTGGGATGTAGGGCTGGTTCAACATTCGCAAATCAATCCACGTGATACATCACATTAATAAAAGAAAAGATAAGAACCATATGATCCTGTCAATTGATGCAGAAAAGGCCTTTGACAAAATCCAGCACCCTTTCTTAATAAAAACCCTTCAGAAAGTTGGGATAGAAGGAACATACTTAAACATCATAAAAGCCATTTATGAAAAGCCCACAGCTAACATCATCCTCAATGGGGAAAAACTGAGAGCTTTTTCCGAGACCAGGAACACGACAGGGATGTCAAGTCTCACTGCTGTTGTTTAACATAGTGTTGGAAGTTCTAGCATCAGCAATCAGACAACAAAAGGAAATCAAAGGCATCAAAATTGGCAAAGATGAAGTTAAGCTTTCACTTTTTGCAGATGACATGATATTACACATGGAAAATCCAGTAGACTCCACCCAAAAGTCTGCTAGAACTGATACATGAATTCAGCAAAGTTGCAGGATACAAAATCAATGTACAGAAATCAGTTGCATTCCTATACACTAATAATGAAGCAACAGAAAGACCAATAAAGAAACTGATCCCATTCACAATTGCACCAAGAAGCATAAAATACCTAGGGATAAATCTAACCAAAGATATAAAAGATCTGTATGCTGAAAACTATAGAGAGCTTATGAAAGAAATTGAAGAAGATATAAAGCAATGGAAAAACATTCCGTGCTCATGGATTGGAAGAATAAATGTTGTCAAAATGTCAATACTACCCAAAGCTATCTACACATTCAAGGCAATCCCAATCAAAATTGCACCAGCATTCTTCTCGAAACTAGAACAAGCAATCCTAAAATTCATATGGAACCACAAAAGGCCCCGAATAGCCAATGTAATTTTGAAGAAGAAGACCAAAGCAGGAGGCATCACAATCCCAGACTTTAGCCTCTACTACAAAGCTGTAATCATCAAGACAGCATGGTATTGGCACAAAAACAGACACATAGACCAATGGAATAGAATAGAAACCCCAGAACTAGACCTACAAACGTATGGCCAACTCATCTTTGACAAAGCAGGAAAGAACATCCAATGGAAAAAAGACAGTCTCTTTAACAAATGGTGCTGGGAGAACTGGACAGCAACATGCAGAAGATTGAAACTAGACCACTTTCTCACACCATTCACAAAAATAAACTCAAAATGGATAAAGGACCTGAATGTGAGACAGGAAACCATCAAAACCCTAGAGGAGAAAGCAGGAAAAGACCTCTCTGACCTCAGCCGTAGCAATCTCTTGACACATCCCCAAAGGCAAGGGAATTAAAAGCAAAAATGAACTACTGGGACCTTATGAAGATAAAAAGCTTCTGCACAGCAAAGGAAACAACCAAGAAAACTAAA
Source organism: Panthera uncia (assembly GCF_023721935.1). Taxonomy (NCBI): domain Eukaryota; kingdom Metazoa; phylum Chordata; class Mammalia; order Carnivora; family Felidae; genus Panthera; species Panthera uncia. The sequence continues at coordinate 36,405,072 of NW_026057578.1, read as the reverse complement.
AGGCAACCAATGGAATGGGAAAAGATATTTGCAAATGACATATCAGACAAAGGGCTAGTATCCAAAATCTATAAAGAGCTCACCAAACTCCATACCCGAAAAACAAATAACCCAGTGAAGAAATGGGCAGAAAACATGAATAGACACTTCTCTAAAGAAGATATCCAGATGGCCAACAGGCACATGAAAAGATGCTCAACATCACTCCTCATCAGGGAAATACAAATCAAGACCACACTCAGATATCACCTCATGCCAGTCAGAGTGGCCAAAATGAACAAATCAGGGACTATAGATGCTGGAGAGGATGTGGAGAAATGGGAACCCTCTTGCACTGTTGATGGGAATGCAAATTGGTGCAGCCACTCTGGAAAACAGTGTGGTGGTTCCTCAAAAAATTAAAAATAGACCTACCCTATGACCCAGCAATAGCACTGCTAGGAATTTACCCAAGGGATACAGGAGTGCTGATGCATAGGGGCACTTGTACCCCAATGTTTATAGCAGCACTCTCAACAATAGCCAAATTATGGAAAGAGCCTAAATGTCCATCAACTGATGAATGGATAAAGAAATTGTGGTTTATATACACAATGGAGTACTACGTGGCAATGAGAAAGAATGAACTATGGCCCTTTGTAGCAACGTGGATGGAACCGGAGAGTGTTATGCTAAGTGAAATAAGCCATACAGAGAAAGACAGATACCTTATGTTTTCACTCTTAGGTGCATTCTGAGAAACTTAACAGAAACCCATGGGGGAGGGGAAGGAAAAAAAAAAGAGGTTAGAGTGGGAGAGAGCCAAAGCATAAGAGACTTAAAAACTGAGAACAAACTGAGGGCTGATGCAGGGTGGGAGGGAGGGGAGGGTGGGTGATGGGTATTGAGGAGGGCACCTTTTGGGATGAGCACTGGTTGTTGTATGGAAACCAATTTGACAATAAATTTCATATATTGAAAAAAAAATAGACCTACCCTATGACCCAGCAATAGCACTGCTAGGAATTTACCCAAGGGATACAGGAGTGTTGATGCATAGGGGCAGTTGTACCCCCATGTTTATAGCAGCACTCTCAACAGTAGCCAAATTGTGGAAAAAGCCTAAATGCCCATGAACTGATGAATGGATAAAGAAGATGTGGTTTATATATACAATGGAATACTACTTGGCAATGAGAAAGAATGAAATCTGGCCATTTCTAGTAACATGAATGGAACTGGAGGGTATTATGCTAAATGATATAAGTCAGGCAAAGACAGATACCATATGTTTTCACTCATATGTGGATCCTGAGAAACGTAACAGAAGACCATGGGGGAGGGGAAGGGGGAAAAAAGTTACAGAGGGGGAGGGAGGCAAACCATAAAGACTCTTAAATACTGAGAACAAACTGAGAGTTAATGGGGGTGGGGGAGAAGGGAAAGTGGGTGATGGGCATTCAGGGGGGCACCTGTTGGGATGAGCACTGGATGTTGTATGAAAACCAATTTGACAATAAATTGTATTTAATAAAATAAAATAAAACTAGAAAAAAATGAAAAAAAAAAAAGAATAAACCACTCTTCGCAATTCATAGAAGAGGCAGTCGGAGAAACCAGCAATAGTATGGAAGATTGGCACAGAGTATTGGCACACACTTGACCTCATAAATACAGGACATGTAGTCAAAAACTGAAGAATACCCCTTACTTTCTAGCATATGGAACATTTATACAAAGTGATTATATCCTGAGGCATAAAACTAATCTGAACAAATTTTAAAGCATATAAATTCAAGAATGTTCTCTAGCAAGAGTAGATTTAAGGAAGAAATCAATAACAATAAAAATAGAAAAGAATTTAGTATACATGTGGATAAAAAAAAACCTTACACCACTTTTTTCTTTTTTTGAAGTTTTTATTTTAACTCCAGTTAGTTAACATCTAGTGTTATATTAGTTTCATGTGTGCAATATAGTAATTCAACAGTTCCATACATCACCCTGTGTTCATCATGATAAGTGCACTCTTTGATCTCCATCACATATTTAACCCATCCCACCACTCCCTCCCCTCTGGTAACCATCTGTTCTTTATAGTAGTGTTTATTACTTTGTCTCATTTTTTCCCTTTGTTTGTTTGTTTCTTAAATTCCACATGAGTGAAATTATGTGGTATTTGTCACTTAGGATTGTACTCTCTAGCTCCATCCATGTTGTTGCAAATGGCAAGATTTCATTCTTTCTATGGCTAAATACTAGTCCATTATAAGTATATATGTGTGTGTGCGCACATGTATATATGCATACCATGTCGTCTTTATATATTCATCAATTGATGGTTACTTGGACTGCTTCCATATCTTGGCTATAGTAAATAACACTGCTATAAACATAGGGGTACATGTATCCCTTTGAATTAATATTCTTGTATCCTTTGAGTAAATACCCAGTAGAGCAGTTTTTGGATTGTAAGGTAGGTCTATTTTTAGGAACTGTTTTTGAGGGACCTCGATACAGTTTTCCGCAGTGGCTGCATCAGTTTGCATTCCAACCAAGAGTGCAGGAGTGTTCCTTTTACCCACCTCCTCTCCAACACCTGTTGTTTCTTGTCTAAACCTTTATTTTCACTCACTTCTAACTAAAACTAGTAATTTCTCTTGGTTTTGGAGATAGGTGACAAGCAACAGGATTTGCAATCCCCATGACTGTCACACATAGAGATCTTAGGTGTTTCCTTGTCCTATTACTATTGTATATTACAGATATCTCAAATCTCTTTCACATTTATCATTTCTTTAAAATTATGAAATAAGTAGATTTGGTCCTTGATCCTTTAAGGTGTGAATAAAGAAGTACCTGTGTGACTTTATCTCAGATGTGTTAATTTTTATGTATTTAGGTAACTTTAACTGGTTTCCTTTATTCTTATCTGTTTTACTTTACACACTGAAAACATTATTCTGAAAAAAGTTTCTATGAGTAGGATCCATGGATTATAGAAGATCAAGCACTTCTTTATGTGAAAGAGTATTTATACTTTTTCTTGTGGGGTTTGCTCCTCTCCTGCTGCCTCCCCTTCCTATAGTCTTATACTGCAGTGTTCTTCAGTACTCTCTGAGCCTCTCCTCTTAAGAAAAACAGGCAGAAGGAAAATGGAGAGAGAAAAAAGAGGGACTCTCCTCATCATTCTCTAATTCACTAGAAGGTAGGAGGATTTTCAGAAAAGGGGCATATGGGGATACCAAGGGAAAATGGCAATTGAACAAAGGATCGTGTGTGTGTGTGTGTGTGTGTGTGTGTGTGTGTGTGTGTGAGAGAGAGAGAGAGAGAGAGAGAGAGAGAGAGAGAGAGAAACTCTGAAATAAACAATATAATTTCTCCTCTGGAATATCTCCCATCACTGATAACACTACCACAACATCAGAGTATGCTGGGTGTGCCTGCATTTTCTCAGGAACCTGGCAAGAACCTGATTCTGTAGCAAGCCAATATGGCAAGAGAGGTCAAGCAGCCTGACCTGTTATGGAAATAGAGGAAGGATCTGGCTTTGGTCCTGTTGTTTAATCTGCATTTTGAGCTTAAATGACCTCTGCCTCCAAAATTCAGGACACTTCCAGCTAACATGTCATCCAAGTGTAAATACAGAGAAGAAAGCTACCTACTAGAATAGTATAAAGGGTAGAATGTATAAACTAACCATGGCATAGTCACATAGTGGAATGTTCTATACAATGAGAACAAGCTTACTGCAGCTCCACACAGTGTAGATAACTCTCAAAACACAGTGTTGGGGGAAACAGTCCAGACAAAAAAAACACAGACTGTAGGATTCCATGTATTAAAGTCCTAAAACAGACGTACTAGTCATTGGTAATAACATTCAAGATAGGGTTTACCTTTGGAGCCAGCCCAAGGGTACTTCTGGGAACAGGTAATATCTGGCAATTGGCTGCACAGGGTTGTTGAGAATGCAAAAATCCACTAAATTTTATCCTTATATACTCTCTTCATTATTTAATCTTTAAAAAAACTGACAGGAAAAAGGACTTCCTCATTAATGAAGTTCATACTTCAAACTCCTGTTCCATTTTTCTGTCTCAGTTCCTTTATTTTTCACTGCTCTTTAGGTAAGGAGAGATAAATCAACTTGGAGGGATAAATTCAGGGAGAAAAGTTCCTCTGAAAGAAAAGGTGGGAAGAAAGCAGTACTCAGCATGAGACAGAAAGTCACTTGCATTAAGTGGTTTCTAGCTTCTTTTAGTCAAAGTATAACTTGAAGCTATAATTGTTTAAAATGGTGTTATATCAGTGCATTAAAGAAATGGTGGTGTATCATAAAGGGAAAAAAAGGCAGAATTATTACCTTTAAGGAAAATAACACACAATTTAAACAGATATTTATCGAACCCTCAGTACCAGACATTGTTCTAGGCAGTTGGGATAAATTGAAGAACAACTCTAATAAAGATCCTGCCTACATAAAGTTTATACTCTAATGGGAGAAGGGTGTGGGTAGGAAGACAATAAAAAATAAATGTGTAAATTACGCTGTAGTTAAAACATAATCATAATTTTGGATATAATCCATAAACTTTGGAAACATAAAGTAGGCAATATGATCAAGAGTGCTGAAGAACTGGTTATAAGTTTTTTTTTTAATGTTTATTTTTGAGAGATGAATCACAATCGCATGCCAGTGGGGGAGGGGCAGAGAGAGAGAGAGGGAGAAAGACATCTGAAACAGGCTCTGTGCTGACAGCAGAGAGCCTGATGCAGGGCCTCAACTACAAGCTGTGAGATCCTGAACTGAGCCAAAATCAGACGCTTAGCAGACTGAGCCAGCCAGGCACCCCAGAACTGGTATAAATTTTAAAAGGTGGTGAAAATCTTGCATTTGAACAAAGACTTGAGGACAATAGTGAATGATTTGTATTGTTCCTCTCAGTTGATTATCATGAAAACAAAGTTATCCTCTGACCCTTGGGAATGCTTATTGCTCATCCAAACCCAGGATGATCAATGCACAAAACTGAGTCAGTCTTAAAGTATCACCCAAGCATATGTGAGCCAATCCCTGGAGTGTCCCCAGTAATGATAATAAAATTGGCCAAGATCTAGCTCCTTGTCATTTTATTTGCTCTGTTATAGTTTGTTTCCTATGCTAGTTTTATCGTTAATTGAGCCTGCTGAAATATTTTTCAGATATGACAAAGCAGAAAGAGAACTTGATTCTGAGTGTTTCTCAGTGTAGCTTTTGTTATTTATTAACAGGTTGCTTGATGTTGTCATTTTTAAACATATATTTTAAATAGACTTTAGTTTTAGAACAGTGTTAGGTTCACAGTGAAATTGGGCAGCAAGTATAAAATTTTGTATATACCATTTTCTATATACCATTCCCCTCTTCCCCCCCTCCCCCCACTGGGCCCATACATCCACCATATAGTATCATACACAGTAGTTTCACTGCCCAAAAATCCTTTCTGCTATTTATCTCTCCCTCTCTCCATTTTAACACTTGGAAATCACTAATATTTTACTGTTTTCATGATTTTGCCTTTTTGAGAATGTCATATAGTTGGAATCATTCAGTATATAGCCTTTCAGATTTGGTTCTTTGACTTAAGAATGTATATATAAGCTTCCTCCATGTCTTTTCATGACTTGATAGCTTTTTTTTTTTTTAAGTGTTGAATAATATTCCCTTGTCTGGATATACCCTTGTTTACCCACCCACCTACTAAGGGCATCTTGGTTGCTTCCAAGTTTTGGCAATTATGAATAAAACAGCTATAAATATCTGCACATTTTTGTGTGGTTGTAGGTTTTCAACACATTTGGGTAAATACCAAGACATGTAATTTCTGGTAAGAGTATGTATAGTTCTGTAAGAAACTTCCAAACTGACTTCCAAAGTGGCTCTACTATCTTGCATTCCCACCAGCAATGAATGAGAGTTCCTATTCTACATCCTCACCAACATTTGGTGCTATCAGTGTCCCAGCTTTCAACCATTCTAATAGGTGTGTAGTGGAATCCCACTGTTGGTATTAGTTTGCGTTTCCCTGATTACATTTGATGTGGAGCATCTTTTCATATGTTTATTTATCATCTATATATTTTCTTTGCTAAGGGGTCTGCTGAGGTGTTTTGTCTGATTTTAAAATGAAGTTGTTAGTGTTTGTATTGTTGGGTTTTAAGAATTCTTTGTATATTTTGGATGTTATTTATCAGATTTTTAAAAATGTTTATTTATTTTTGAGAGAGAGAGACAGAGTGCGAGCAGGGGAGGGTCAGAGAGAGAGGGAAACACAGAATCTGAAGTAGGCTTCAGGCTCTGAGTTGTGAGCACAGAGCCCGATGTGGGACTCGAACTCATGAACCGTGAGATCATGACCTGAGCTGAAGTCAGATGCTTAACTGACTGAGCCACCCAAGCGCCCCTATCAGATGTTTTTTATAAATAATTTTTCCTTGTCTGTGGCCTATGTCTTCTCATTCTCTTGACATTGTCTTTCACAGAGCAGAAGTTTTTAACTTTTTTTCCTGTGTGTCTTTTTTTGTGTGTGTGTGTAAATAGAATTTTTTGTCAAGTTCACTGACAGTGCATACAGTGTGCTCTTGGCTTCAGGAGTAGATTTCTGTGATTCATCGCTTACATACAACACCCAGTGTTCATCCCAGCAAGTGCCCTCCTCCATGTCCATCACCCATTTTCCCCTCTCCTCCCACCTCCCCCATCAATCCTCAGTTTGTTCTTGGTATTTAAGAGTCTCTTATGATTTGCTGCCTTCTCTGTTTGAAGCTATTTTTTTTTCCCTTTCCCTTACCCCATGGTCTTCTGTTTATCAGGGGCACCTGGCCGGCTGAGTTAGTAGAGCCATGTTACTTTTGATCTCAGGGTTGTGAGTTTGAGCGCCACATTGGGTGCAGAGCTCACTTAAACACACGTACACACACACACACCAAAACAAAAAAAACCCTCAAGCTTATAAATTATATATTTCATGGAACATGCCTTTGGTTTTGTATCTAAAAAGTCACCACCATACCCACAGTCATCTAGATTTTCTCTTATGTTCCAGGGGTTTTATAGTTTTACAATTTACATTTAGGTCTATGATCCATTTTGAGTTACTTTTTTTCATGAAGGATGTAAAGTTTATGTCTAGATTCATTTTCTTCTTTTGCATTGTGCGTGTCCAGTTTTTCAACATCATTTATTAGAAAGACTATTTTTTCTCTATTGTATTACCTTCACTTCTTTGTCAAAGATCAATAGACTATATTCATGTAGGTCTAAATCTAGGTTCTCTGTTCTGTTCAATTCATTTATTTCTCTATACTTTCATCAGTACCACACTGTCTTGATTACTGTAGCTATATAGTAAGTTTTGAAGAATATGGTTTCAGTCCTCTGAGTTTGTTCTTCTATTTCAATATTGTGTTGTGTATTCTGAGTCTTTGGCTCTCTAAATTTAAACTTTAGAATCAGTTTGTCGATATCCAAAAAATAACTTGCTGAGATGTTGATTGGGATTTCATTGAATTTATAGATCAAGTTGGGAAGAACTTAGCATCTTTACAATATTGTGACTTCTTATTTATGAACATGGGATATCTCTTATTTAGTTTTTTCAAAATTTATTTCACCAGAATATTGTAAATTTCTTAAATATATCTTATGTTTTGTCAGATTTAACCTATGTATTTCTTTTTGGGGGGTGACTAATGTAAATGGTGTTGGTTTTTTAATTTCAAATTCACATGTTCATTGCTGGTATATAGGAAAGCATTTGAATTTTGCATGTTAACCTTGTATCCTGAAGTCTTGCTATATTGCTAATTGCAGGAGGTTATTTTTGACAGTTATTTCAGATTTTCTACACAGACAATCATGTCATCTGTGAAAACACCATTTTAATTTCTTTCTTCCCAGCCTATATACTCACTTGTTTTTACATCATTCAAATATTGAGTAAGAGAGAGGGGTAGCTTCAAATCAATTTTTTAGACTTTTTTAAACTTTCAGAAATTATCTCAATCTTAATGTTTTAATACCTTCCTATAAAAATGTTGATTGACTGAATTTACCACTAATATTACAACTCATTGCTTTAAATTTGATTCAACTTTTCATTGCTTAGAAAAGGAAAATATACATGCTTTGGAGTGTAATAAGATGTTAAATTAGAGGTTTCACCTAATGTTGCAGGTTATGTTAAACATCAGACTCCAGTGGAAGTGCCATACTGTGGGTAAAACTTTTATTTATATATTTTTTATTTAAAAAATTTTAAAAATATTTGTTCATTTTTGAGAGAGAGACAGAAAGAGAGACAGACAGAGCACGAGCAGGGGAGGGGCAGAGAGAGAAGACACAGAATCCAAAGCAGAATTCAGGTGCCAAGGTACTGCACAGAGCCTGACGTGGGGCTCAAACTCAGGAGCTGTGAGACCATGACCTGAGCTGAAGTGGATGCTTAACCTTCTGAGCCACCCAGACGCCCCAGGGCAAAACTTTTAAAAGGAATGATTGAGAACCAAATAATGTCTTTTGAATCAGTCACAGAAATAAAAGACAAAGAGCCCAGTGTTTGGGATTAGTGATATTTCTTTAGTGAGAAGTGCTGAATCCCCTAATCCTCAAATCAACTGAGAGTTGCTTCACCAGAACCACTTGAAGAACATGGTAAGTTTTGATCCTTAGGTAAGAAAAACACAGTAACTGGAGTCTGAACTCCACCTAAGTATTCTAAACCCAAGGGTCTTTGCTCTAATATCAAGAAGGAGTGAGAGTTGAAGATCAAGTTTAGGAAATTACTGTACTCCCAGTGGAGGTGGGACAAAATGGGAAAAGGGTGCATATGTCTTCTGTGATCCATATGTGGGTTACCGAAGGATATGAGTCTAAAGCTACTTTAATTCTGGCTCAAAGTGACTCTTTGTAGGCTGTTAGGAATTCAGTAGTGTCTGTGTTGAATGAGTACCCAGAGAATTGAGAACTCACAGTGGCTGAGGGCAGAGTGGCAGCTAGAAGAATAGAATGTATTCATCACAGGAGGTGAGTTAGTGAAGCACAGTAGGATAATCAGCAAAACCAATGAAAGAGTCCATCAAAATGTACTTTGAATCTCCACCAGACCCAAAGAATATGCATGCATGATATTATCAGTCAGGTAATAATTGTCTGCTCCCACTGTCTTGCTTCCTGCCTCCTTCTGTCTTATTCCAATAAGTGTTTGTGAAATGGCTAGTAAGGGAAAAGGGTAAAAGAGGAAGACACGATCAATAATAGTTTCTTTTCCAAAAGGAGGTGGCCAGCCTGTAGCAGCATAGGGAGGACGTGCACGTTGATTTTCAGTCTGGTTCAGAGTTTCAATTATTTTCTAGAGATAGACATTTTTAAGTACTCAATTGTGACTAAGTGGCTTGAATGACACATTACTTTGTATTAATCTCTTTCACCTGAAGGAGAGGAGGTATCTGCCACTCTCAATTACCAGGCAGGTTTAAAAGGGACAATGGGAAAGGAAAATAAAGCTCCTCTGATGATCACATTCTATGAGTCATGCTTGTTTAACATGTTGACCCATGAGTAAGGCTTTCTGGGCCCTTATATGAAGACCAATATATTGTAGTTATGGTAGCAAAAATAAAAGTGAGTTGTTTCTAACTCTATTCCTTGTTTCAGTATGCAAGGCCCATAACTCAACTCACAGCATTTTACCCTGTAATGTTGGCTAAGCTCTTCAGAACAACCTGAGCAAATGTTCACTAAACCAATCATAGATCTAGGATTTTCAGACTTTGGTTATTGTGCATAAGATTCAATAGCTGATCTTGTTAAAGATAAAGGTTTCTAGGCCCCACCCAGGAGATTCTGATTTATAAGATTTGGAGAAGGCCCTGTTAACTGCCACCCCAAGTCGTTATGATGTAGGTGGTATAGAACTTCTCTTTGGGAAACACTGTCGTAGGGCAGCACTTCTTAAAGTTTTATAGGCACATGAATCCACCTGGGAATTGTAGTAAAATGTATTCTGACTCATGGACTTGAAATGTGTGAGATCGTGTGTTTCATTCCTAGGTAATGCTTTTGTGCTGGTTTACCACAATTTTACTAACAATGGTCAGGGCATTGTTTCCCAGACTTGCCTTTTTAAGAATCACAGATAGTGCCTGTTCTTTTTGAAATACAGATTTCAGACTTTTACCTTGATCTGATTGACCCACAGTCTTTAGGTGAGGAATCTGGGAAGAGAGGAAGAATACCCTTAAATTGCAGCTGAAGTTGGGGAGCAACCCAGTGCCCTTAGACTGTATCTAATAGGAGCTATCAAGGACCACCTAAGACAGAATGAACAAAGGAATTGTTCCTCTGTTCTTCCTGATCACTGGGCCCCAACAGGGAGAAAGAAGAAGAAAACTGCAAGGCCACTAGTTATGTTCCATAGTCCATAGTCTGGACCATGGAAGACAACTGAGTGTCTCCCTGGGTATCTTGTTAAAAGAGCCTGGCCTCGCAAAGGCTCTCAACCCTAGACCAGTGTTTTTTGAATTTGACTGCATGTGAGATCCATCTGGAGACTTAAATATCAGTATTTAGTCCTCACTCTCTAGACATTGTAATTTAATTGGCTTAGATATTCAGGTTCTTATTTAACTGGCTTTTGTACTGGGATTCTTAAAAACTCCCCAGATAATTCCAGTGGGCCGTGAAAATCTAGAATCGGTGCTTTCGAAGATGTGGTCTGAAAGACTCCTGCATAAAGAAATCTTACCCGTTATTTTGTAACTATGGCTAAAATCCTGTACTTCTAGTCATTTGAGGTGAATTTATTGTTTCCAAAAGTTTGCTGTCAAAACTCTATGGCCCAGAATTATTCTCATATGCACAATTTAGTGCCCATTATAATGCTGGCTGATGGGGCACCTGGATGCCTTATTTGGTTAAGCATCTGATTTCAGCTCACGCCATGGTCCTGCAGTTCATGAGCTCAAGCCCTGCATTGGGCTTTGTGCTGAAAGCTCAGAGCCTGGAACCTGCTTCGGATTCTGTGTCTCCCTCTCTCTACCCCTCCCATGCTCATGCTCCCTCTCTCTCTCTCTCTCTCTCTCTCTCAAAAAATGAATAAACGTTAAAAAAGTTTTAAATGCTGGCAAGGGTTGGTCAAACAAGCCAACAGCCACTGGCAGAAAGCTTGATGCTGTTTTTTGCTCTTGTAACAGGTACTGAATTTGCTTGCATCTTACATTCCCTTACTACATCGTTTCTGTTCTTACAATGATCTGTAGGTAATATTTTATAATTTCTACAAGAAGATGAACACACTATTGCCCAAGATTGCTTATCTGATCTCTCTTTTGAGCTCTAGTCCTACAGAGCTAACCGACTAGTTCACACTGAGAATGTTAAATGCACTTAAAACTGAACATGACTGTAAATCAATCAGGAACTTTCTCACCTAGACCTCTTCCAATGTTAGGGTCCTCCTTCCAGGTTTGTAATCCAGAATCCTAGACTTACCCTTGAAGCCATTCCTTCTATTTGGTTCACTTCTACTTATCCTATAATTTTCAAATTAATCACTTTTTCAGGAAAGCCTCCTTACTCCTAACATGATTTTCTAAATTATCAGTTATCAGAGCACCAAGAATCACCAGTTTGGGTGTCACAACTTGTTGCCACTTGTAATTTATTTATGATCATTGGATTAATGTTTATGTCCTCCAGGAGACTACATGCTCCAGGACAAAAGGAGCCATGTCTTTTTTGCTTCACATCAAATCTCCTGCCTAGCACAGTGGCTGGTACATACAGGTACAAAATGAAAAAGAGAAAAAGCTGAATGAATGAATCAATACAGTGCAAGAGTTAATGTAATAGAAAAAAATACTATGGAAAGAGATCAGCTATTGTTTTAAAATTTAGAGAGGGAGGGAGCCAAATCAGACTGTTAAAAATTGAGAATAAACTGAGGATTGATGGGGGTGGGAGGGAGGGGAAAGTGGGTGGTGGGCATTGAGGAGGGCACCTGTTGGGAGGAGCACTGGGTATTGTATGGAAACCAGTTTGACAAATTTCATGAAAAAACCCGTTTTTAAACAAAGGGATTCTTTTTCTAAGTGAAATCTTATGTGGAGCCTGCCTGACCACATTAGTCTGATAATGCAGAGCTGGGTTCTGATTAAACCAAGAGTGAAGGCCCTAGAGCCTGGCCCAAGGCTTCCTAGACCCTTTACCAGCCCCTGGTGTACACTAGGCCCCTCCTCTCAAAAACCTTGGGCTCTATAGGTCACTGTTTGCCAAACACTGGTTTGGTGTAGACTGTGCATTTAACCATGGAAGAAGCTGAGTGTGAGTGATTGGGGTATTTTCTCATGTAACTGGCTAGCTTTGAACCCAGCTTTGCTCCCTCAGATTGCTCTGTGGATCACAGGGCATATATTTCATGCTGATGTCTACCATACATATTCTATGCTCTATGTCTCAGAAAACGTCTTTGACTTCTTGAACATCTTTTTATATACACTATTTCCTCAGAATGAACTTTTGCTGTTCTTTTGGTGCCCCTTGCATCTTAACTTGGCAATTTTCAATTTATCTTTTAAGACCCCATTAAGCACTATCCTTTCCCATCTTCTCCAAACCCCTGGATGGACTTTAGTTCTCTCATGGCTCTTGCAGCATGTTGTTCAAACCTCTATGTGATGGACAGAAGTCTAAAGTGGGCTCCCAAGAACCCATCCTCTTGGTGTGCACATCCTGTATAATCTTCAAGACTACAACTTTGATGGTCTTCACTCCTATGGTTAGGTTATGGCAAAGTTAACTATATAAGAAAGGGACATTAATGATGACAGGGCAGCAGGGTGGGAGGCGGCTGACCTTTCACAGGAGTCTTTTAAATCTGGATCTAGAAGTTGGAGAAAGACAGGTGGCAAGTACCCTCAAGTGGCATCTAAGAACTGAGATTAACCCCAGTCCAGAGCCATCAAGGAAATGGGGATTTTAGTTATGTGACTGCAAGGAACTGAATCCTGCCGACACCCTTAGAGCTTGGAAGAGAAACTTGGTCTCCAGATGTGAACACAGCCCAGTTGACATCTGATGGCTGAGGCCCTGAGCAGAGAAGCCAGCCAGGCTCACTGGGACTTGTGACTTTCAGAACTGTGAGATGGTAAATGGGAGTTCCTTTAAGCCACTGCTTATAGGTGATTTGTTAAGACAGCAATAGAAAAGTAACACACTCTCTAATCCCTCTCAATTTGTTCTGCTATTGGTTATTTCATCTCTACCTCTCCCCACAGATTGGAGTCCCTTCAAAACTTACTATTTTAGTCTTCATATCCTAGTGAATACTGGACTTCCTAGCCCTCTCCTGCTGAACTGTTCCTTGCTACTCAAAGTATTATTCCGTCAGAAGCATTTTAATAATCTGGGGACTTGTTGGAAATACAGAATCTCAACTCTACTGAAAATTTAACCAGAAAGGCCCATTGGGGACCCTGAATTTGTGTTTTATCAAGTCTTCTGATTTTATATACACTATGGATTGAGAAGCTCTGGTTTGGGGCAATATTGATGGTTGGAAAACTGTATGGAAGAGGTGAGTTTGGGGTTAGTCGCAGGGAGGAGAGAGAGAGAGAGAGAGAGAGAGAGAATATATATATGAGAGAACAAAAGTGTGACCTTGGAATCCTTTCTGTACTTTCCATTATAATTTCTAAACCCTGTTCTGAGAGGGAGGTTGATGTTACTACTCAAGGGAACAAGGTTCCTGTGTTGCAGCAGCTCAACGTATAGACAGTGAACGTTTGAAATAAGACAATATACTAATTAGAGAGTTGATGCACTTCTTTTGTGAAAAGTAGAGATCACAATTATGAAAGTTTAACAAAATGAATCATTTAAGTGTGATCAGGTAGAATAGAGAAGAGTTTTTTTCAAGCGTAAATAAGTTTTTATTTGAATGGGTAGAACTTTGTTCCGGGATTGGAGGAGTTAAGAAAATTCAGACTTTTTTAACCGGTCACTTTCCAAGCCCCTCGAGTGGAACTGTATTGTAGGAACTACAGGAAGGCTAAGAAAAGACACAGACAATTAAGCATGATAACAACATTGCAAATATTTCAGTGTATATAAGTTTTTTTTTTGTTTTTTTGCTTTTTTTTTTTTTTTTAAATCTGCCACATCCATTGTTTATGTATTGTCCATCCCTGCTTTGTGCTCCAAGGGCAGTGTTGAATGGTTGTGCAGAGACCATAATGCCCACAAAGCTGAAACTGTTTACAGTTTGGCCCTTTACAGAAAACAAAACAAAGCAAAACAAAAACAACAAAAAAGTGTTGAACTCTGTGCTAGATTATCTTAAAAAAATATTTATTTATTTATTTTGAGAGAGAGAGAGAGAGCAAGCGAGCATGAGCTGGGAAGGGGCAGAGAAGAAGAGAGAGAGAATCCTAAGCAGGCTCCGAGCTGTCAACGCAGAGCCCGACATGGGGCCGCACCCACAAACCATGAGATCATGACAGGAGTGGATACCGAGTCAGACACTTCACTGAGCCACCCTAGTGCCCCTGTGCTAGATTGTCTTAAAGCAGTGCTCACACTACTACAGGATATTGCTACAGGATATAACCGGAGGTGGGTAGCTCATGTTCGTCCACAGCGATCCCTCAGAAAACCGAGGTTTTATTTGCTCATTTCAGTCTTGTACCTGAGGAGAACAGGGTGGCTCCCAGCAAGCCTGTTAGGCTAGTTCCATGGTGGTGGGTGGGCTTTAAAATTAAAGCCTTTTAAAGGAGATGTTTTTAGTTTGAAGATGAAGGTTTAGTTTCACCTCATGCAATATATTGAAGAAGATTCTTTTCCAAGTGTGCTTCTTGCTATTAAGGAGACATTATTTAAGCATATCGTTATTATATATGCTCTAGTACCTTTTTTATCAAATGTGTTAAGAAATAATTAAATACAGTAAATTGTACCTATTCAAATGATACTATCTGATAGGTTTTGACAAATGTATTAACTCTATAGTTTCCACAATCAAGATTTAGAATACTTCCATTATATCCTAAAGTTTCCTTTGCTCTTTTGCAATGCCTCACTTCCTCTATCTAGTTCTGGCCCCAGGAGACCACTGATCTTTTCTTTCTGTCACTATAGTTTGTGTTTTCTAGAATTTCATGTAATTAGACACAGATAACATGTACATTTTTTATGTGTCTAACTTCTTTCATATAGTATATTTTTAAGGTATATTTTATTTTTTAAGAAATTTTTTTAATGTTTATTTTTGAGAAAGAGAGACCAATAGACAGAGCATGGGCAGGGGACAGGCAGGGAGAGAGGGAGACACAGAATCTGAAGCAGGCTCCAGGCTCTGAGCTGTCAGCACAGGGCCCGACACAGGGCTCAAACTCACAAACTGTGAGATCATGACCTGAACTGAAGTTGAATGCTTAACCAACTGAGCCACCCAGGTGCCCCTAACGTATATTTTCATACAGTATATTTCATACAGTGTGTGTATGTATATGTGTGTGTGTGTGTGTGTGTATACATTTATTTCATACAGCGCTCATATATACCAACTAAACATCTACTGGCCAAAAGAAGTTAGTGAAGACCATTAAAAATGGAAGTTGTGGTGCCTGGGTGGCTCAGTCAGTTGAGCATCCGACTTCAGCTCGGGTCATGATCTCTCAGTTCCTGTGTTTGAGCCCTGTGTCGGGCTCTGTGCTGACAGCTCGGAGCCTGGAGCCTGGTTCGGATTCTGTGTCTCCCTCTCTCTGCCCCTTCCTGCTCATGCTCTGTCTCTCAAAGATGAATAAACATTAAAATAAATAAGTAAGTAAATAAAAATGGAAGCCACTCTAATCAACAGTTACAGATTTTTTTTAAATAAACTTTTTATTCATAAAATGAGGTTGCTGTTAAGCAAATTTACAGATTATATATAATAGACATCTCCTAATGATGATTACTGTTAATAGTTAGATGGACAGTTAAAAGACTCCCTTCAGAGAACCTAAGTTTCAGAGAATTTTGAGTATTGAATTGATTTCGCAGAGGCATCACACTCAAATGTGTTAGGGGAAAGTAGCAGACAAAAAGGAATGAGAGTGAAAATGCAAAATTTGCAAGAGAGAGGAAGAATATACAGCTTGTAGAGAGAGGAAAACTGCACTATTTTATATAAGCTCAGAGTTGAAACGTTAATAAAGATATTAAGCTGTATTATTTTCTGATGCCTATAATTATATTTTCTGGCAGACATAGAGGAGGACCCCTCTTAGCATTCTGGGTTCATTTATAAATAATAGAAATAAACACCTTATTTCTAAATAAACAGTGAACATTTTTCACTAATTAGAATTCACTGTTTAGTTCCTTTGATAAGCACACAGAGGGATTTTCCATTTCAGAGAGAAACACACTTTTCTTACACTCCATTTTGTTTGTGTATTCTTATTTTATTTTGCTGAGGAAATATGCCCCTCTATAATAAGGTAGTGTGTTGTGGTCATTGGTTAAAGAAAGTTAGATTTTTAATAAAATGGTAGATGTTAATACGTTACTGCACACACACACTGACCCCTTTCTAAGGAATGTTACCAGTCGTCTCCCATGTAATCTCTAATAAAATCTGTTTTCAAAAGCTTCCCTCTGTTCTAGTATCATGAGGTCAGTTCTTCTTCCCCTGAGGACTACATGGTCTCATTTCTGTTAGCCGGGTATCACCAAGCCCCTGTTTCCTTGCTGACCACAGACCGACACTGGGAGAGGGCTTTGGGTACACTTGGGTAAAAAAAAAATGAAACTTTGGTGTTTGGAAGGATGGAGTTTGTGTGTGATCATTAGCTTCCAAAGTGCTGCTGGTTGCCTTCTCTCTTCAGTTCATCCTGCAGTGCACTTCTCATATCGACAGAGTCTCACTTTAAAAGCCTGTATTCTGTTTTTTACCCCACAGCATTTAGTTATCAGGATTGCCTGGCCGAATTCTTAAAAACTAGAATTTGCAGTTCCCTAAATGTCATTTTTCATTCAGACTTATATGTACATTTTTTTCCTTATTTTGCTATAAGTGAAATTGGGATATATCTTAAAGTAGATAAGATCTTTTCATTCATTCATTTATTTATTGACCAGCCAGCAGGTACATATAGTAACTGCCTGCAAATATTTAAAATAGGTCCTGTCATCTTCATATAGCTTGAGTTATGTTCTTTGTCAGATTACACATTTGAGTTTTAAAATATCTTTAAAATATCTTCAAAAAGATTAAAACTTGATTCGGCATTGAAAAACGTTATTAAATACACAGAAAGGCATGGAAATAGAGCAGCAAGATTTAAACTCGATGGTAAATATTCATTGTTGGAGGAATTACCATAGTATCTTATGTTTTTGCAAGGCAATAACTGAGTTCACCACAGAACTCAAAAAAGTAAGAATGTGAGGTTCACAAAGCTGAATTATATTTTATTACTGCAAAAAGATTGTCTGTTGCATGTCAAGTAAGAAAGCACCAACACTAGAGTACCAGCTACTTGGAAGAAAATCCCAGAGAAGATAACGGAGCAGTCACTTAAGAAAGACACATCCCCAACACTTTTGATGGCCCAAAAGACCATATTGCTTGGGAAAATATGGAAATAGTCTGCTGTGATCATTATCCCACTCTGACTGTAAAGATGTCTCAGGAACGTCTTTAAAAATGTCTCAGGAAGTCTTAAAACATGTGTTAAAATTGATTTTGCTTATATCTTTATTTTCACATATATATATGTGTGTGTGTATGTGTGTGTGTGTATATATATGTATGTATGTATATATGTATATATATGTATGTATGTATGTGTATATATACACATATGTATATAATAAGTCTCAAAAAGACTTTTGGAGTGCCTTGGCAGCTTAATTGGTTAGGTGTCCAAGTCTTCATTTCAGCTCAGGTCTTGATCTTAGGGTTGTGTGTTCAAGCCCTGCATTGGGCTCCATACTGGGCACGCAGCCTACTTAAAAAAAAAAAAAGATCTTCAGCAAGTATAAAATATTTCTTATCAAAAATACGAAATCACTGTTTTATAGATTATTAGCAGTTTTTCCTTAGTGGCATGTAAAATAATAGTATATTTTATAATTTAAGGCAGTTTAGATACTGTGAAATATGGTAATGAAATTACAACTGCATGAGAAGGAAAATGTATCTTTGAGGGAGCACTGAGTAAATAGCTAACTGGTGGCATATCTCTCAATTAAAATGACAGAGTGCTCTTTCTCGTTCTTTAGTTTGGGACATTGCCAGGGTGGGAGGTGGGAGATGGGAGATGGGAGATGGGAGATGAGAAAGGCATGGAAAGCAAGAGGATGTACAAGAGGCCTTCTTAGATTGATAGTCTCCGTACCTTCTGTTAATTATGGTTTACTTGAATTCATTCCCCATTTAATATATGGAGACCTTCCTGGAAGTTTTAAATTGGTCACTCACCCTTTAGGGAATTATTTCCTTAAAGTAATACACACTGAACGTTAGCATGCATAATCCAAGCTGAGAGAATAGGATTTCTAACAACAGAGGTAAGGAGTAGGATGCATGGAAATTTGATTAAGCGACAAAGTTTTACAGAGAATATACACAGTTAGACTTCCAGTAGCATGATAGATTGTTCTCCATTGCCTCACTTTGAATCTGAAGGTGTCCTCAGGTCTAAAATGGGTCTTTTGTAAATAGCATATAGAAGGATCTTTTTTTTTTTTTAAATCCATTCTGATACCCTACATCTTTTGATTGGAGCATTTAGTCCATTTACATTCAGTGTTATTATTGAAAGATACGGATTTAGAGTCATTGTGTTATCTGTAGGTTTCATGCTTGTGGTGATGTCTCTGGTTCTTTGTAGTCTTTGCAGTGTTCCACTCACAGAATCCCCCTCAGGATCTCATGCATGGCTGGTTTAGTGGTCATGAACTCCTTCAGTTTTTGTCTGGGAAAGCCTTTATCTCTCCTTCTATTCTGAATGGCGGCCTTGCTGGATAAAGGATTCTTGGCTGCATATTTTTCTCGTTCAACAGAGAATGTACATAATTAAAAGGCACTGTGTACCTAGAAAAATAATAGAAGAGAGAGTGTCAAGCAAGGAAAGCAGGAAAACACCTAATTAATCATGATTGTGGAGTCAGTATGAGCAGTGATTATCAAACATGGCCCCTCAACTTCTTTGACATTCCTCCCTACACAATTAGTAATCAAATTAATGGCCCCCAGTCTAGGTGGTTTATTACTGCTTCAACCAATCAGGGTAGTGGTGATTTCTGAGGATGGATTGTAAAAGGTCCTAGAACCTCATTCTGGGGTTTGTTTGTTTGAAATATATGCTGTCTGGATGCTGCTTAGAGTACTTACTCTTGGACCAATCTTAATAATAATAACAAGCTGTAATAAGCCAAACCAAAAGAAACCATAAGGAGGCACTTTAAGAGACAGTCATAGTTGAGCCCAGCCTTGAGGTCATCCCAGCCCAGGCTATAGACATATGAATGAAGAATCTTAAGAAAATTCTAGCCCCCAGCCATTTAGGGTGGCCCCTTCCCTAGCCATTTGAGTCCGTCCATCTGGGGCCTGAACGATCATGGAACAGAGATAAGCCATCATCTCTGTGCCCCTGTACAAAGTCCTAATGCACAGGATCCATGAGCATAGTAAAATGGTTCTGGTTTTCTGTTACTAAATTTGGGGCAGTTAAACAGCATTAACTAGAACATGGTGGTTTGATGGAGAACACTTTGAGAGACCATTCTCCATGGGGTGCTCACTTTTCTGTATGTTTTGTGAGCACAGGCACTGACTCCACTTAGTTCTAGAATATCTTTTCCAGGATATTTGTACAGAGAACAGACTTGGGAGATAAAGGCAGTGTCTCCCTCTGGAGCAAATGGAAACTTATAGCTTTGGAGCAGAGATGGTATCTCCCTTTAGATAAATCGAAGTCCAGGCATGTTTACTGCTCATTATAAAATTTTTGGGTTCCTTCAGCTCTGGGTTCTTTTTGCTTTAAATACAACTCATTGCATGTGTAGGCATATATCTGGCCCCATCAACATCACCCCATGTGACGTGGAGGCAAAAGGAACTAACACCGTTATACTGATGTTCATGCTGTTTTCTGTGCCATATATAATCAAGTTCTTTATCTCTGACCTAACAGACTCATGTCTTTTGCCAGCATCCAAAATATGGCCACAAACTGCTTGCAAATAGGGTAAATTTTCAGATACTTCACAGTTCTTGACAGACACATGGTTCTTACAAATAGATTTGTATCCAAATCCTATTTTTACAGTATATCTCTGTGATTTGGATTAAGTTATGTGACCTCTTTGAGTCTCCGCTTCCTCACTTGAGAATTAAGAAAAGTAATCGTATATATCTTACAGAATTTCTAATAGAGCCAAGTGAAGAATTGTATATAAAGTACCGAGAAGTACCTGGCCTCTCGTAAGTGTTCATTAAACAGGTATATTGTCTTCTTTAGTGGTCATTCTCCCTAAATTTTCCAGAAACCCTCATGTCAAATGGTGCTATCTGTTCACCCAGGCACCTCTCATTTAATGAGCAGCAGGCATTGTTCTCAATTCTGGAGAAAGTCTTTCTTACTCATAGGTTGAAGGTATACTCATATTATCATATATTCTGTCTTTTGACTCAGAAAAGTATCATCGCTACTATATATATTATATATATATTATATATATAATATATATACATATATATTTGTAATATATATAATATGTATATATTATATATATGTTATATGCATTAATCATGTGTCAAGGATCATGATCTACTTATATTTGTTCATTTGATCCTTACCAGAAAAAATCTTGTAAGGCTGACATTATTATATTCTTTTTACAGATGATAGGTCAGCATCATAGAGAGGTTCCACACAATAAATGCATTCTTCAAATTAGCAGAAGAGGCTTTTGGAAAGATTAAGGAGTGGCAGATGTAAAGACCTGAAATAGTATGGAGGACAAATAGTTCCAAAGATACTGATTTTTTAAATGTTTGCATTTAGTAACAATTACAATTTTCTCAAAAGGCAAAGCTTACTTTATTCCAAAAGACAGTGCTATTATTGATTTTAGCCAATGTCATTATATGATTTATTGTCTAACTTGGGACACTTCTAAGAGTGAAAGGGAATGCTATTAATAATTATGGCAGGACAACAAGCATAAACTAAGACTCCCAGGGAAATCGGGACATGTGATCTCATTAATTTGAGGGAGAATGATCCTCTCAAGAATAACTAAATCTGAATTAGCCTCTAAGCTTATCAGAAACAGGGGCATATGTTAAAAAGTTATTTATCACCAACTGAATTGAAAATTATAGACCTATTACCTTTAAGCCACTGTACTATATAAAGTTATCAACTCTTATATTTGGGAGAAAACATTTCTGAAATTTAAACACAGTAACTCTTAGAGCATTTAAATCATGATCAAAGTTAAAAAAGGCATCACATAAACTTTCATTGCATAGATCATCTTTATTCATAGCTGAAAACTATACATCTGTGTCTCATCTTTAGGTCTAGGATAATGGCTCTACTACTTTGCTTTCTTCTTAAAATCTTTGTGTACATGTCCCTGTGTGTGATCGATGATTAATATCAGGTTTTACTGCCTCACAATTCTAGACTGGTGCTTCTCAAAATTTACCTCAGCTAAGAATCACACAAAAGAATTTGTTAGAATATAGGTTTCTGCTCTGATGCCCCTTCCCCCAATTCTGACTCAGCAGATCAGGGGTGGGACCTGAGATTCTCATGTTCTAATAAGCTCCTGGGTGATGCTGATGCTACTGGTCTATAGAACACCCTTTGAAAAATACTGTTGATCAGTAATTCTCAATACTCATGTCTAAGCACTACTCACAGAGATTTTGCTTTGATTGGTTTTCAGTGAGACCCATAATTGGTATATTATTAAATCTCCAGATGAATCTAATGTGCTGACAGGATTTAGAACCACTCTTTGTTTTTCTCCTCCCTGTCATTTCAATTTCAGTAATTTGAAATACCTGCCATCTCTGATAGACTCTAAGATACCTGAGGACAGGGATCTGTGGGGTTTCCTACTTTATCCCCATCTAGGTCCCAGCATAACTATCTTGAATCTCATTGGTTTCCAGTATACATTTGGTCATAGTAAGGATGCCAGTGTCTTAACTTCCATTCCTCCATGGGATGTAACTGTGATTCTTAAATATCTTCTTTAAATATTTATATCAGCTAAGTATTAATGTTTAACAAACCCCTTCAAAACTCAGGGGCTCCAAAGAGTAGGCATCTTTTATTGCTTATGAGTTTACATGTAAAGCTTCTAGTCATCAATTCCAGTATTTACATAACCCACCTTCCCCCCTGCCCCAAGAAGTTCTCACACACTAGCTGGGTGTTCTACAATTCAATTCAATGCTGACACTACCCAGAGATAGCTTCAGATTCCACAGGTTAAGGACTCAGCCTCACAAGACTGGCCTCCACCTCAGATGCCAGTAACAAGTCCAGGTTGTTACCTGTGCTTCTGAGTGATTGACTATAAATCAGAGGTTCCCACGATCCCCTCTGGGAATGGAGCTGAAGGTTCCAGCCCCCTATTCACATGGTTGGTTCTTCTGGCAACCAACCCCTCCTTAGGTGTGGCCCAAAGTCACCTTATTAAGGTAACAAAAGATACCTGTTTTTACTCTCATTGCTTAGGAAATTCCAGTGGTTTTAGAAGCTCTGTGCCAGAAACTGAGATGAAGACAAAGTATGTATTTCTTATAAATCACAATATCACAACATGCCAGCAGGTGGTTCTCCTGCCCTTGGATGAGCTTATTTTTACATCTGTGGTCAGCTGGAGGTTGGGAGGCAGCTCTGCTGATCTTTGCTGGGGTCTCTCAGATGTCTGGGGCTTGGCTGATTCTAGCCTGGTCTATATTGGCTTTGGCTGAGACTACTGAAATCTTGTCCAGGTGTCTCTTACCCTCCAACAGGCTAGCCTGGGCTGGCTAACATGGAGGTTGCCGAAATTTCTGAAACAGAGAAGGGAAACATGCAGGGCCTTGTTCTGCCACATTCTGTTGACAGAAACAAGTCACCCTGCAGTCCCAGTTCAAATGGAGAGGGAACAGATCCTACCCCTTTTTGGGAAGAGATTCGGGGTCTTAATGCAAATAGCATGGCTGCAGGGAAGTCATGAATAGGATCAGAAGTGCCCTCAGTCCACCACAGTACCTAAGGCAAGGCCCCCAGGCTGTCTCTCCCCACATTTCAGCCTTGGAAGAATTGCCAATAAGTCTAATTGAAAAGTGAGCTGATTTCAGCTCAGTTTTTTAGCGTTAGCTATTTAGTAAATGAAAAGTGCATAACATTTAATTTCAAATGTTTGAAAGCTGAAGAGGTACAAATATCTAAAAAAAATAAATTTTCAGTTGCTATTTGTTTTTATTTAAGAATAGGTTATGAGTTCTCAGTGGGAAACTTGGATCAATGAACCTGACAAATGAATCACCACCAAACTTAGCAGAAATTACAATATACAGAAGGCTGAAATGTAGGAAATTAAAAGAAAATATACTCTGAAAGTTACTTTTGAGTTAAATAAGCTGACATCTGCTCTCATTGGTTCCCAACTTCCTTGTAAATGAATATGAATGAAGAGGATTGCAGTAAGGAATTTAAGAAAGGACCTCATCACTCCCAAAGATAATGATTGGATGTAAACCTGAGGCTATACCCTTGGTTTCTTTCTAAATTACCCTGACTGGTGCATTTTCTTTGGGAGGTAAAATTCCATCTTCCCTGCTCAAGATCTCTTCGCTGCCAGGAGTTCTTTTTCCCATTGGAAGAGACCTCTGGGTAAGAAATTTAATATCTAAGCTTCTGGAGGACATTGTTTCTGGGGTACATGAGAGCAAACCACATGAGTTCAAAGGCTCTTCCGTATGCAGCAATAAACATTTGATCAACCTTTTTTACAAGACACGTCCTACTCTGCCCTAAGGGTTTCTCATCACTAGGCTCTCTGTCTTGAAGGTAACTAGGCTCTTTTAAGTTTATCCTGCCTATCCTTACTGCCTATATTTCAACTTGTTTTGAAATTGTGTCTAAACAATAAAGTTTAGTTTTTTAAAAATATTCCCTCTACTGCCTCCTTACCACCATAACCTATACTCACTCAGCAAAGCACACAAAAGGGCAGAGATGAAAACAGGGTGGACTTCTGAACGGGAGAGGGAGGTATGGCTGTGTGGTAGTTTTCTTCTTGAGAAGGGCCCAAACATACCAACTCGAGCTGACCAAAATCCTTCTCCCAAGAAAGCCAGTTCATTGGTTTCCAAAGGCCTTGTTTATGTAACTCTTTAATTATAGCATAACCAAATCACAAGTATTTTGCCATGGGAAAATGTAAAGTCATTAGGCAACTTAAATACCACCCCGCCCTTTTCAAGCAGACAGTACAACCATTAAGCAATTAATGCATGTTAAGACATTTCCAATTTTTTGGCACTAATGCCAGTTCAATCATTTTGGGCTGGAGAGCATAGGTGAAACCTACTCATTACACTTCTTGATGGGAAGCAGAATATCTTATATGTTTCTTTTTAAAATGGAAGTCAGTCTCCAGCCCCCACAACGCACAGAATATTAAATTGGTTGCAAAACAGGATTGGATACTGTTTGACATTGCCCGGCATCTCCAATACGTGTGTGAGTCATATTTGGACTTTAATCTATTAATTGGGTATCTTCCCGTGCTTGTGAATGTTAGGCCTTCTAAATCCTTGGGTTCTGCTGAAATATTAGGCTGTGGTTTGTTGTGGGTCTCATGGAATGGAAAACTGCATCTCCTTCTGTTTCCCACACAAAAACAGTGACCTGTTTTATTGTGAAATTTAGTCAGCACTGGTGACAGACATGTTCTCTTAGTTTGATGGTAAAATTATGAGCATATAAAAAGATAAAGAGTAACCAGGGACTTTTGTATAATTTTTTCCTGGAAAATATTAGACCATTAAAAATCTTATACTTTTGCTTTTTTCATTTACTCAAAAATCAACAGCTTCAATTTAGTCATTGATAGGGGATACTTTGTAGATAAATATTATTTTATCCCTATGAGAGGCTAGAATAGAACATTCATTGAAGACCTACTAATCTACTGATTTATCATGGGCTGGATACTGCTTTTAGTACCAGGAATACAACAGTGAATAAGAAGCAAGAAGTCCCTAATTTGTCTCTCCTGTGGGGAGAGACAGACTATAAAGAAGAAACCAAACAAATAGACTATGATATAGCAAAAATACTAGGAAGAAAATAAAACATGGTAGTGTGATAGGTAGATCTTTGAGAGCTCTTGTAAATTGGCTCATCAGGTTGGGCTTTCCAGTGTAAAGGTGGAGGTTACTGGTTTGGTACTACCCCCAGCAAATACTAGAATGTGTATATGTGTGTGTGGGGGGGGGAGGGAGGATGGAAATATATGTGTATATATATATATATTTTTCTTACACTATCAGGATATATTTCTGTGTGAGTCCTTACTGATTTTTTATTCCCATTTGGAAACCAATTGATATTTTTGTGTTTTCTTAGTGTTTAGAAAAAGTGCCATAGAATCATCATAATTATCATAATGTTTTTCTTTCCATAAGTAGTTCCCTTCTGTTTTTGTGATTGGGGTTTGTGGACAATACTGAGATAGTCTGGCTTTGAAAACAGAGAACAGGGGTGCCTGGGTGGCTCAGTCGGTTGAGCGTCTGTCTTCAGCTCAGGTCATGATCTCGTGGTTCGTGAGTTTGAGCCCCATGTCAGGCTCTGTGCTGACAGCTCAGAGCCTGGAGCCTGCTTCGGATTCTGTGTCTCCCTCTCTCTCTGCTTCTCCCCCACTCACACTGTATCTCTCTCTCACAAATAAATAAACATTAAAAAAAAATAAAACAGAGAAGAAAGAAGGAAATCCTACCACGGAACCTATAGGCCCACCTGTTATAGGTGTACCTGTTAGCATTTGCTGTATAGTAAACCACTCCAAAATATAATGGGTTGAAATATCACAGACATGAATCTGCAGATGGGCCATTTGTGCTGGGCCCATATGAGTATTCTTTCGGTCTTGATCAGGTGCAATTATACATCTGTAGGATGGATACAGTGTCCCTTCCACAGCATTCTGTGGATCAAAACAACTCACAAGACCAACCCAGACTCAGTGGCCAGTGAAATGGGTTCTTTTCTCATCAGGGAAAGCTGCGGTCACCTTGAACAGGAATTGGATTTAGGGAAGGGTTAAGAAATGGTCTTATTTTCAAAATCCATCCACCACAGTAGGCAAATAACTACTAACACTGCAGCCTAGAAATGCCTATATTACTTGGGTTGGCAAACATTATTTGTAAAGAACCGGATAGTAAACATTTTTGGCAGTTTAGGTCATATAGTCTCTGTCACAACTACTCTTGTGCAAAAGCAGCAAAAAAGTAAATGAATGGGCATGGCTATGTTCCAATGAAACTTTATTAACAAAGTAGGTAGCAAGCTGGATTTGGCCCAAGGAGCTGTAGTTTGCTGACCCCTTGTCTATATAAATTTTGCTTACCTTTCAAACAAATAGGCTGGAATATAATGTAGCCTCTAGCAGCTTCTGTCAGACACTAACAAACTCTGAGAGGAACAAAGTTGACTCACACATCAGACGACAGGCCAAAGTATGGATGAGTTTTTGTTCTCATATTGGGGAAGAGGGAGGCATTCCATCAGCTTTTAACACAGTATTTGTTTACTGAGCTACTTGCATAAACTAAGATATCTATCATTAGTAGTGGTTCAGCCTGATGCCTGGATGTAATAATTGCTTATTTCCTTTTGTTTGTTGTGGTTAGTTCACTTTCAGGGAAGAAAGACAAAAATTTCTAAGTAGAGCAAATGCTAAGAGGCAGGAGAAGGGAAATAGTAAAGCAATTAGAGAGCTCCTCAAGGGCAGGGATGGGGCCCGGTCCAGGAAGCCAAATTCTCCAGCTGGAAGTGATCCCGAGCCTCCACATGCTTGTTCTCACCCTTGGGTGCACCTTAGAGTCACCTGGGGAGCTTTGCAAAATCCCGATGCCCAGGCCACACCCCAGGGCAATTAAATCAGACTCACTGGGGGCGGGAGCCAAGCACTGTACTTTTAAAACCTTCCCATGTAGTCCAGTATGCAGCCCAGTTTGAGAACTGACACTCAGAGCCCTAATCTTGGCATTTCTCAGTGACTCCCCCTGTAGTCAGGACCATCCCACACATGCATGTCCTCTACTCACTTGAACTAATCTTCTGAGAACGCATCAGTTCCAGGCTGTCCTTTCTAGGAGCTCCGTAATATGTAATTACATGATAATCTTTCTGAATTGTGATACATAACTGGGCCCGGAACTTCAATATTTGTCAGCTTGAAAGTTCATTCCTCTTTTCAAAATTTCATTTCTCCTTTCAGCATTCAGCTCTATGTTTATCATCCCTGCTCAGAGTATTCTATTTTGGAAAATCAATACTATTCTCAATTGAAGTATTCTGCCTGCTCAGGATAAAAAAAAAAAAAAATAGCCAGAATTATCTTAATTCAGACTTTGCAAAGAACATATTCAACTTTCTAATAGATAAAGTAAACTTTTAATTAAGTATCCTCTGGACATGCCACTAAAGTCAATATTTTAGTAATTCTACCTTAGATTGCTTACAGCAGCATGGCAAACAGCCTTAGAAACTCTAATCATTCTTTTATGTTCTGCTGTTACTTTGCTCAGGTGATGGGTAGAAATTTAAGCTACAAAGAAGTTGAGAGATCATCTGGTCTCATGCCTCCTTCCCTTTTCGTGAAACAAACAAATAAGCAAACAAACAAAAAAACCACTAATGGCTTAAAAGTTAAGTGGCTTTCCCAGCGAGGTAGGGAAACACATTTCTCATAATTTGCAGTTTAGAGAGGCAGGAGGCTTGTTTTTGGATGGAAGGCTCTGGCACCCTGAGGAAATCATTTCCAGGCTGTACAAATAATATCCTCAGTCCTGTCCTCAGAGCACCCTTACTTTTCCTGTGCCCACTTCAGGGACTGTGGCTTCTGAATGACAGAAGCTCCTCTTCAGAAGTGACTCCCTCCAGGCATCTCCTCAAATCTGTCATCATGGAATCCTAGTTTTCCAGTTTACCTGATAGTTGTCCCCTTTGCCCAGCTCATTATTGACACTCATCTGCTTGTCTTGGAATATAGAATGTCCAGATGCTAACCTTCTCCTGGGCTTCCCCACAGGGAACTCCTGGGACTCACATACCAGGGAGAAAGCAAGCATATCTCTTATGGAGCAGGAAGCCCCAGTGCTAGAAAAGGGCAGCTGTTTCTTACTATTCTCTGTTCAAGTCTTCTCCTTCTCCCATGATGTTCCTCTAGAGCTCTTCAAGTAAAGTTATAAGTATCTCAGCGACCAGTAGGAAGACAATCAGGCCATCCATCTGTCCTGAGGCTGATCCTACACCTGGAAAGGAGTCAGCACCTAGATTTTTACAGCCACTTGAAGTTTAGAGCCAGCAAGCCTGAGCTGGAACCTCTCCATTATTGCTTCTGCTGAGGGATCAAGGAGCCACGACCACTGGAATGTAGCTGCAAAGAACGCCTTTCACAAAGAAACTTTGAGGGGTTGTCCCAGCATTTGCTACTTTCATGCTACAGATGAACTCTGCCCATCCCATACTTGAGGAAAGGAGCGGCTGTAAAGCAAGCCCATCCAGATTCCAATCAAAGGTATGCAGTACCGCCGAGACAGGGAATAGACCAACTATTAAGTCTGGGCTACTTAACAAGTTCAAAATCACATTAGCCAATAATCTTAGAACCAACAATAAGCAGTGACTTTAATACATAGTTATTTTAATGGGTATTCAAAAAATAGAACTAGATCATCAAACCCATGATTTTAGTAGACTATTGCTTCTCTTGTTTACTGTTTAATTTTGAAAATTTAAGTATACTGAAAAGCAAAGAGGATAATATAGTAATTAATGCACTCATCACCTTGATGTAATACTTTTTAATATTTTGCCATATTTGCTTCATCTTTTTTTGGCTGTAGTAATAGAAATTTAGAGTTATGATATTTCCCACTCATCCCCCAAGTACATCTCTAAAAAATACATTTTTTCTACATGACCAGAATATCATTGTATTACTCAACACAATTAATAATTCCTTAGCATTATCTCATATACCAGTCCAGTTTCTCTAGTTGTTCCCATAATATTTTGGTGACTTGTTCATTCAAATCCAGATTGAATTAAGGAAAGAACATCTTGGATTGGGATGTTATGAATGGACAAGTATCCAGTCCTTTGTTGGTCTGTCAGGGGAAGAAGTTGTTGGGTACCACATCAGTCAGGGAAGACTGTGTAGAAGACACTGAGATTTGAGAGGGAAATAAAGGACAGTATTCAGGCAAGGTAGGAAGCACAGATAATTGGGGAGAGCTTTTCAGGAAGAGATAGCCAGAGGGATGATATATGGGCAAGGAGAATACAGTGGACCAGTATCTAGAAATATTGATATAAATTATTTACTTATGCATGCTGGGCAGAGAAAAAGGTCACAAAGCCAATTCCTGGACATTTCATGGTTTGGGAAGAAAAGGACACAGGAAGGAAGAGAGAGTGTTGGAAATGAGGCTGGAAAATGACAAATAATAATGTAGAAAGCCAAGGGAAGACTGATCCCCAGCATGTTTCTAAGCTGAGTGCTGCAGAGGAATGGAGACCAAAAGTCTGCCTGAACCACGTTATTTATTGGAAATGCAGGTTTCTGAGCAGCCCTAGGCCAAATCCATCAGAATATCCAGGAATGGGGGGCTTGGGAGTCTGTGATTTGACATGTTTTCCCAGAGATTCCTATGCACACTGAAACTTAAGAAGCATTGGTCTACATCTTGTCAACTTCTGATTTCAGCACTTATCCTGCTCCACAGAAGTACATTGAGTCTTTCCTCTTATTTTTTGTCCATAGCACAGATTTTCCCTATTCTTAATAAGAAAGGAAAGCAAGGAAGCCAGACACAAACATCAATCAAACTGGGGGAAAAATACTCCTGTTATCTGCCTTAGCGTTCTTTTTGATGTCTCAAGTTATATGTGACCTACAACCTACTCCACATAGATTCATAAAATGCATTATTTAAGAATCTGAAGTCCATCTTCTGCAGAACCCCACTCCACAGCCTCAAGCAGCAGAATACTCTAAAATCACCAAATGCTCCACTAATCAGTAGTTTCTCACTCCTTATTCATGATAATCAACAGAATTTTTGAGATTTAATGCTTTGGGCTTCTTAATATAGCAATATGATACTGTTTAAATTCTCAGGTCCTATCTGTCTGACCCTCCATTCCACTCCCACTCCCAAATAAATGCATTTCCCCAGATTCGGTCCCCAGCATTTGCTCTTGTTCTTTTCTCTCTCTGATACAAACAACACCCAGTATTTCATTTCTGTACCTACCTGCTGCTAAATGAGTATAGTTATGCAGGTACTGCTGGGCTCAAGTCACACTGTCAGCTCACCAGTTGGACAGTACAGGTTAGATGCTCTTCTGTCACCTGGCATCCATGTATTTTCTCCAAATCCTCACCCCTCCCAACCTGTTATTTTCTGACTTCCTTATATCTGTGAACAGGCTCCCACAACTCAAGCCTCAAACCTCATGTCACCTCAGCCTACCATTGGTCTATCATATTTCCTCATTTACCAAACCCTACGTCTTTCGTATGTACATCTATTTCTTTCCTAGCTTGCTTCTTGCCCCAGCCCAATTACACCAGTCAAAATTTTAAACATATAGTAATGATAACACTTTTTAGTGGACTTGAACAATTGGTCTGTCTCTCAGAGGCAGTTTTCTTGCCTGTAAGATGATGGCTTGAGAACTTTATAGGGCTGTTGTGAAGAATGCAGACTTAATACAGCACTTTAACGTTATATTAACAATTATTCTGTATCCGAGCCCTTCCCTAAATGACTCTTGATTCTCCTTTATATCAGGATATGAACGATCAGGGTTGAGGTTTGAGTAAAAATATGAAATAAATGAAGGCAAGTTCCCCATCTTGTTGAGCCTGTTTGACTATCTTTCTTCCCGTCAAACCCATGGTTTCATGATGATCTTAATATTGGCTGGCCGACAACAACTGGTCTTAGTGGCATAGGATTTTAGACATGAGTTTTGTGTGCTTGCACGTACATATTGGAGTATCCCTCTGGTGAGCAGCTTTGGGGGGCATTTAACTTTCCCAGTGTCTCTGCATTCTCTCTTTCACTTCCTAATGAGGTAGCCCCAAAGGGCTTGAGAACAAGAACAGAGAAAGCTAGAGTCAAGATTTACTCCTGCCTTATGTCACCCATAGGCACTATTGCTCTCTTTCAGAATGAATAGAAGCCAGGACAGGCTGTTCTTGCATGATTCACCATTTATGCCTCAGGATCAGTTTGAAGCTGGAAGCTGAAGGCTCTAAGTCCTTAGATTGGACAGAGTAAGGTTTTGTAGTATTTATTAATTAATCTTTTTAGGTGCTGTCAGATCCCTTGAGGAATCCATTATTATAAATGCTGTTAATAATCATTTAAAATTCAGCAAAAACAATCTGTGAATTAAAAGGGGAAAACAAGTGCATGAGTGGTGATAGAATGATGTATGAAGTTGTAACCCATTTAAGATACAACACCTAGAACTGAGAGTATTCACACTCATAAGTAATAAAATAGGGAGAGTTCAGAAGCACTCTCTCTCTCTCTCTCTCTGTTTTTTGTGGAAGTGAAATTGAGAATGTGACTTTTGTGTAGTAACAGAATGGAAACATTGTGCTTTGTTTATCTTGGACAGTAAATGCAATTTTAGCCATTTTCCACAGCATGCGGAAAGAGAAACTAATATTTATTGGGCACAGAGAGCCATATACACATCTTAAAATTTAATCCTCATGAAGACCATAATATTCAATTATCATCATTGTGCAACTGAAATTGGGGCTCAGAGAAGTCAAGAAAGTCATTCAAATCCACACAGTAGAATTGGGTTTGAACTCAGATTTATCTCATTTCAGAGTTCTGTCTCCTTTTCTTAAAAAAACTTTTCACTGAAGCGTCATATTCACAGCAAAAAGTATGCTAGTCCTACTTGTAAAAAGCTTAAATCTTTACTTAGTACTTGCTTCATGTAAGCAGCCCCCAGATCAAGAAACAGCACTGCCATACCCCAGAAGCCTCTTGTGTGCCCTCTCACTCCCCCTGCCCCTATAGAAAACCACTGTTTTCTTCCAGTGACATAGATTAGTGTTGCCTGATCTTGAAATTAAATAAATGTAATCACATAGCAAGTCCTCTTTTGACTTCTTTTGCCCAATCTTAGGTATATGGAATTGATCCTGTCATTATAAGTAGTTGTGAACCATTGATTCTCACTGCTGTGTAGTATTTTGTCATCAGAACACAAAATGATATATGTTCCCATTTTATGCTGAACAAACATGTGAGATATTTTCTCTTTGGTGGTTTTACAAATAATCCTTCAATGAACATTCTTGGTCAACCTATTTACCATTTATGCTAGGTCTGTATCTAGGAATGGAATCACTGGGTCATGGAATGTATGTGTATCATCAGCTTTACTGAATGATGTCAAATAGTTACCCAAAGTCGTTGTATCATTCTACCTTTCCATTAATTATTCTATGTCTTTGCCAACATCTGTAATTTTCCTTTTCATTCAGCACATTTTAGAAGTGTATTGATATCTCATTGATTTTAATCCATATTAAAATTCTTTGCTCTCTTGACTTTCCTCTTTCACCTGTCTCCATTGTATTTGATGGCTTGCATTTTTGAGGTAGCCAATCAGAGCCCCTAAATGCATGTAGATGTATCTAGCCTAGAAAAGCAATAAGCACACGAACAACAAAATGGACTCTTTAGGTGTACTAATAACTGTTTCAAAAGAGAACAGATAAGAAGCAGTTAGTAGGAGTGTGACAGATTACAAATAAGCCCCAATTCTCCACCCTGTATTCATGCCCTTTTGGCAATATGCCCTTGATGCTCCTCCAATCAAGAGGTAGAGTGTGTTTCCCCAGCCTTTAAATATAGACTAGCCTTTCAGTTTGATCAGTAGAATGCAGCAGAATTAGCAGTATGCCAGGGTGGCTTAGGTCTCTTTTGAGTGTTTCCATTCATTTTCTTGGAATTCCACTGAGTCACCAAGGAAACAAGCCCAGGCTAGCCTGAAGGAGGATGAGCAACACATGGACCAGAGCAGAGTTGTCCCAGCTGAAACCATCCTGGTGACCTGGAAGGAGACTCATGAGAGATTTCCTTAGGATCAGCTAAGCCTGGGTCAGGTGAGCAAACCACTGGTCACCTGCATATTTGTGAACTCACACATGGCTGTTGTTTTGAATCCCTACATACTGGGAGGTTGACAAAGTGTCCTGTGTTACACATTTCCACAAACATGGGCATCTGCTTCAGTGTGATACTCAGTTTCTCTGTCCTAGATCATCTCTTCCTCCTGGGAAAGAAACTACTTTTTGAATTTGTAGTGTTCCCCCAAATCCAAGGTATCCATGATTCTTCTCTTCCTTAAACTACCAGGTTGAAGACGCTTGCTGAAGATTTTTTGGAGCAATCCCTTAGTAAAAGCAGGCTCTAGGAGGGAAAGCCCTGCTGTGTAATCTAACTGACTTCTGGCGATGGTTGCACATCATCCCAAGTCCAGCCCAGGAAAGCCAGGAACTGCCTGTGTCAGCACATGCAGCTCCCCTGAACTCTGATGTGCTGCCAAGTAGTCCTACTCCCAGAGCAATCAAACCATCCCTTTGCTGGTGATGAAAATGAGTGCCTTTGATGTCTCACTGGGTCTGTGCTAAAGCATTTCCAATAAAGAAAATGACTCTGCAAAAATCCTTCCTTGCTAGAGAAGCAGTGTGACAGAGTGGGCCCAAGCCTTGCCCTAAGAAGCCTTGCCTCAGTGGAATCACCTGGCATTTTGTTAAAACAAAGACTCTGGTCATAGGGGTCAGCAGTTGGGGCTTCAGATGCAGCATTTTTAAATAGTTCCTAAGTGATGGTGATGCTGCTGGTCCATGGGCCACACTTTCAGTAGCTAGGATCTAGACAGGTTTTGGACAAATAGGTCTGTGATCCAGTGGTTTACCATTACCACTTTCTCATCTGCTAATGGGGTTGGTATAAGATTTATATGAGACTAATATATAAAGGACTAATCACAGCCACTAGCACACAGGATACATGGAGGATATAGAGATGGAGCGTTGTCTGGTATTTCAAGTGAAGTCTCTTTCTTACAAAATGAATCTTGATTATTATCAGAATTTTCATGGGCTCAGTGCTAGGGAGCTATCAGTGTTTTTGAGCCCCATGTTAATGTTTTGGCAGCCTTGGAGGCAGTCCTAAAGTACAAGTTATGGAATTTAGGTATTGCTGAGGGAGTCTTATTTATGATGCAAAAGGTTCAGAGTGTAGATCATAGGTTATGGTGAGTCAGGGTCCCCTGATTTAAAACCTATGTTGTTCACCCTCTTCCACAATTCTCATTCATATCCCAGACCTATGCAGGTTTTAGTTCTTTGCATTTGCCCTTATATTGTAAGGTTAAGTTGAAAGCAGAATGAATCTGTTCAAGCAAAAATACTCAGCAGTTTTCCAGACTCATTGGAAATCAAATCAAATAATCAGCAGAAAGAAGTCAGGTTTTATGAGACTTTTCCATTAGATGTGCTCACTAAATGCTTGCTGCTCAAAGTATGGTCCAGAGACCAACATCACTGACATCATATGGGAGTTTATTTCAAATGCAGAACTCAAGTGTCCCACTATACTTACTAAATCAATATCTCTGGGATGGGGCCCAGGGATCTGTGTTTTAACAACCTTTACAGGTGATTCTGAGGCATGTTGAAGTTTGCATGGCTTTAGGGTCTTGAGCCAACAGCATCAATCTGTTCCTGTTTCTTTGTTAGAGTATAGGATCCCAGGCCCTAACCAACAACCTACTGACCTATAAAATTTGTACTTTCACAATATCTTCAGGATTTAAGTATACTTACTAAAGTTTGGGAAACAGTGCTTAAGCCTAAGCATACCTTAGGTCCAATACACCCTCTGGGGAAGTGATTAGATAGGTTGTAGACTCAGGCAAAGCACAAATAAATTATTGGAAAAATAGAAAAATCTAGGTAGTTCTGCCTTTGTATTGTACTGAAGCAAAGAGGAAAGAATAAAAGCTTCAGGGATTAATGTTCTGCCATGTGGGTTGCTTAACCAAGACCTGGGATGCACTGGACTTAAGTGAATTATAGACTGTGTTCTTGCTGGAAGACAATTAGAACAATTATCGTATTGGCATCAACAGTGGAAAAAAAAAGAGTCCTGTTTTTTCTGCTCCCTCCCTGTTCAACTCAGATCAGAAACCAGCAGAAGGGAGGAGGGGGTTTTGTTTTGTTCTTTGGATGTGGATGAGGCATTCTTTCCCAAATTTTTATTCAGTGCCTTGGGTTTAAAACTGAATGCTTCGGCCAGTTCTGATTTCCTTGAGGCCCTAGGTAAAGAAAGAGACTTCTGTGATGGTGATGGTGGTGATGATGATGATAGTAATAATCATAATAATAAAGCCTTCTGGAAAAGATGTTTCAGTGGCACACATCAACCACTGTCTTATCTTGCCCACTATTTGTACTGTACAGGGCTGGCCCATCAGTCTAGGTCAGCCATGATGCCTAGGCTCATCTTAAATTTTTTTTGAGATGTGATAAATGTGGTGAAAGTTGGTATCTGACCAAGATCTGGTACTCGAACCATTATGAGGATATGGTAATTTTAAAATTTATTTTTAATTTCAAAGTTATTTGTATACACATATATAGCAGCTGCTGACTTAAGTATATAAAAGTTATCTGCTTCCTTGTCCAAGTCCTTCCAGAAGTGGATACCAACATGTGATTAACCATGCAAAGATATTAGAGGAAATGCTCGAGAGCAAATGGGGAGCAAGCCAGGGAAAGCTGGGAGAGCTGTCAGACCATGCAGGTCTGCCTCTGTGGAGGAGAAAAGGGAGGAAAGAAGGTTGGGAGGAAGCATCCAAGACCACTGTGCAGTCTAAGCAAGGTTATCAGAGGAGTCCCATGTCCCCAGAAGTGGGTGTACTTTAATATTCCTACCATGCTCAGTTACTGACTAGGAGCAGCCTCGGTGCCAAGAAAGTAGTGGATGTCTGTAGCAGGAGGGACCCTCCATCAGTGTCTCAAAACCATTACTTTCCTCCTCTTTCTCCTCATCAAAAACATTCAGCGGTGACTAGTACTTGAAAACCATAGACCACTCTATTTAGCGTCTCATGGAGGGTTTCATAAATATGAAATATAGCCAATCTGCATACTCACTTCAGACATTCCATGCTATCAGAGCAAATTGTCAACTCCATATTTGCATGAATGTTCTATGTTCTCTTTGGAGAAATAACAATAAGAACTTGGTAAAACTTGAACAGTGGAATTGTCATTTTTAACTAAAGTGTTGAGTGTTGTTGGATAGTCTTTAAGAAGGCAAGAGACCAGTGTGATATAGGCAGTGTGAAGTAGTATGTATCCTGCCTTGGAACATCAACAGACTTGGCAGTTGGGCTTTTTTGAGCAGCTCTTTGAGGTTGCCTTAAACTCTCTTTGGACATAGTCCCAGAGGAGATTATTGCACACTTTTTCAGTTAAGGGTATTGAAAGAGACATACTGTGTGTATCTCACTAAAGATGTCCAATTTCAGTTTTTTTAAAAAAACCTAAAGATCCTAAGACTTGGAAGCAAGAAAACTGATTTAAATTTTTTAACCTTGCTCTATGACCTTGAGCAAGTCACTTAACCTTCCTTCAAGGCCATAATTTTCTCTCTGTGAAATAGAAATAATAGATGAAATGGAAATAATAATACTTGATGGCTATTAACTTGGTAGACTAGTTGTGCTTGTTGAAGACATCATTACTTTGAAATATTTGAAATGTCATTCAAAGTAAAGGTGATTGTGTGAGTTGGGCTCAAGTCCTGTTAAGACAAATAATTTAAGGACACAAATGGATTAGAACTGGAAACAGAACAACCGTGCCCCCCCCCCCCCCCCCCCCCCGCCCCCCCCAAAACCGAGTAGAACCAGAGGTTGGCTATTACATTTCTTCTAGTTTCACCTTTGACTTTCTTCAGACTGGCAGATCCTTGTCTCTTTATATTTACCAGTTTAACTTCTGGCCCAGTGTGGGAAATCACCCCTCGTGGAAGACCCCTCTGCGAAGAGGAGCCCAGGGCCATTAAGAAGTGGCTTTGGACCAGGGTGTTTTAGTAAGAAAGGAGAAAGTGGTCATGACTGGCCCTATACAAATCCAACAGATGCAGATTATAAACTGGCAAGGTGACATCATTGAAAGAAATCCTACTGTTGAATAAAAGTCTCAAAGCATCACCTAGCCCTTCTTCCTGCAGTCCACATGACCCGATATGAAATCACAAAACTGTTATAAACCCTGTACTCTTCCTGGGGATAATGGGTTAATAGGAAATTCAAATCAGATAATTTATATGAAAATACGTTATGAACTCTGAGATATAAAGAATGACCACTAGAGCTTTAAAAAGAATAGAAGTAAGCAAGCAAGCTTAGTCACTAACCTGCTAGGGAAGTGAATATACTCCTGTGAAGAAATACACTCAATGGTGAGTAAAAAACATGCCACATTCAAGCAGGCTTTTTTATGATAACATGCAAAATTTTTGACAAATTACAAACAGATATAATAATGGTTGATTAAATAAGCAGTACTGTGGTGATTGTAAAGGCTATCCACTAATCGTTTCATAAAAGATAAATGGCAAAGTAGGGATTCCTTTTAACAAAGAATTGAGTAAGCCTTTAGAAATAAAAAAATCATAGTGTAAATTCAGAAGCACTGGTCTCTGTAAATGTAATCTCCTTTCTTAAAGCTGTGATTTCAAAGGCTTGCTGGTTGGCAGACAAGCAAAACTCAGAGCATATTCATGAAAAGAACAAACTGAGCACTTGAAGACAGGAGGCCCATGTCCTGTGCTGCTCCTCACTGGCAGTCTGATGCAAGGTTATTTTTTTCCCCTCCACCTGGCCTCCGATTCCTCAGCTGTAATACTGTCTATAGCCGAGGACTAGTGCTAATGTTCCTTCCATCTCTAATATACCCTGATTCCTGGGAACTTAATCTGATCATGGCCTCAAAAACCATTTTTCCCTTCAGAAGTGTTAAGTAACATTAAATATGTTAAACATGATAATGTTGGGATAGCAGTTATTTATTGTCTTGGCAGTGTTGTAACAAGCTTGATTGCTTAAAACAACCACTATTTATTTTTTTTTCCCCCACAAGTCTGTAAGTGGCCTGGGAAACATGGCTGACATCACCTGGGCTTGGTTAATTGCAGCCAGTCTCACTCAAATTTCTGTAGTGAGCTGGTGTGTAGCTGGTGGGGAGGTGGGGGGTGGCTGGTCTGTGTTGGCCTCAGCTAAGGCAGCTAGAATGGCCTAGGGCCTCTGTCCAGTGGCTGGAGTCTCTGATCTTCCAGCAGGCTGGTCCAGTCTTATTCACATGTCAGTGGAAATTTCCATTAAAGAACACGCAAGACCTTTTGAAACTAGATTCAGAACAGCACATTATCACTTCCACTGCATTTTTCTGACCAAAGCAAACCATAAGGTCAGTGCACATTAACACGTGAGGAAGTAGACTTCACCTCTTGATAGGAAGAACTTCAAAATCGTGTTGCAGAATACTTGGAAACAGGCAGTAATGAAAGAATCGGGGAAATTTTGGCCACTAAATGGTAGCTAGGTAGCTCTATATGATTCTTTCTGAAATGATTTGCAATATGTATTTTCAAGTTAGTTGGTTTAAAACTTCACTCACTGGTGGCCAGGAGAATCATAAGTAGTAGCAGACTGTTCATCTTTCTGGAAGATCCTCAGAACAAGCATAACAAAGACATGGCATTTGTCTAAGGAGCAGCAGGTTATTGGCTTGTTTATACCTTTTCAAAAGAATGGTTAGCTTCCCTGGTGACCCTAAAGGCTCCTTGCTTTTTTTCACAGTTTATAAATGACAGTCCAAAGTTTTTTCTAGTGCTGCCTTCCCTGAAAACTGCACCAGATGCAACTAACTTTATCGGAACAGGAGGCTGAGAAACTGCCACCATGCTAGCTGTCCAAACAAAAGCCCTGAAACTCCTTTTCCATGTTAAACCTTAGTAATCACTATGCCCTAGTATCGAAGACCTCACACTTGCCCCAGCTCTCCAGTCACACCATCCCCATTTCCAGTGCTCAGGAGGCAAGAGTGCCGAGTAGACAGTGCAGATACAGAACACCTCTGCCATTGCAGAAAATACTGTTGGATGAGATGGTTGGGTCTAAGTCTACCTGAAGAGGGCCAGCCCAAGTGGGGCACTGGCCAACTCCGAACCTCAACTAAGGAACCAGACACCTGAGGGAAAAGAAGATGCCTGTCCAGAGTAGACATCATGGCTCATGTAGGTCTCCCAACTACAAATTCACTCATTGACCTTAGACAAACCATTTCCTCGAGCACTAGTTTATTCTTCAGGAAAATAAAGGTTATATCAGGGCTGAAACACTCATGTGTGCATAAATCATCTGGAGATGTTATTAAAATTATAGATTCTGCTGCAGTAGTTGAGGCCTGAGATACTGCATTTGTAACCAGTTCTCAGATGGTAGCAATGATGCTGATGCTTCTGGTCCCAGGACCTCTCTGACTGGCAAAGAATTAAGTCACAGAGGCATTGAATACTGCCTGCCACAGAAAGGATCCTTTCAAATTCCTTATTCCAATCTTTTGTCTCTAAGGTACTATCTAGCTCCTAGAATTCCTGAGGTTTGGAGAAAAGTCCCTTTCACATTACTAAAGAGGCCCTAGTGCCTATGGCTCTGTAATAATTTAATAGTCATTTGAATTGTTCTACAAACCAACAGAAATAACTTCAGAGTAACTTCACAGTTTCCTTATAAGGAAAGGTTTGCTCCTTGTCTAATGGTCTGGATGAAGTGAAGAGCTCTTACAGCTCATATATTGATCACTCAGGAGAGACTTGGTAGTCTTTACATTTGCTTTAAATGACCTCATAAGGCTACTTTCTTCAGGTGTTAATTGTATACAGTAAAATATGGCTATTCCTAATACCATGGCTATTCTTATTTAAAATTGGCAAGTGAAACAGCAGAGAAGCAGCACAAAATCATCTACCGGTGAGACTGCCCCAGAGGCAATAGCTGGCAGACTCTAGATTTCTCCATGTGGCTGAATAAAGTGGCTAGTAGGAAAATATACTATATATGTATACCACGTATATATATTATACATATACTAAGATGTAATATCATGCAGCTCGCTTCCACCAAGTCCCACAGTATGCTCTCCAGCTCATAGATCATTAGTCTTGAATCTAAGACCTGCCCCTTTCTCATGAACCAAGTAATGGGTGCTTTTAGTGAGCATTACTACCAGATGTGGTGCTATGGCCTCTTTAATGCAAGCCATTGAGTTTGTCCTAAATGGGTGGGCATGTTTTCTGCATTTCAACTTGGATTTCAAGGCTGGGAATGGTAATGCTGAGGAAGCCAGAGTACAAAAGAAAAGAATAAAAGGGCAAAGGACTAAAACCAACAGGGAAAGGCAATTACAATGTGTAGTAATGTACACTATACAGAAGAAGGGATTTATTACACTTTCAAGGTTGTGTTTTGTTTTTGTGTGTGTGGTTTTTTTTTTTTTTTTGCATGAAAGGTAATGGGGAATGAACTGATATTTGTCAGTCTGAATTGGATAAGTGCAACTGCAAAGAATAAAGCGAGCTTTTAGAAAGTGGGCAGCTGCGGCAAAGCCTGAAGCCATGGTACTTGATACTTCAGTATACTCTTAGTGATTCTGGGCAGCTTTTGAGAACAGCAGGCGAGGCATTCAGGGCAGAGAACAATGGCAAATGTCAAGAATGAAAGAAAGAATCTAGAGTTTAAAAGACTATTGATTGACAAGTAGGACAGATCAAAGAGAGAAATTCGTGTCAAGTATGTATAATTCTAATAGAGCTCAGTAATCATAAAAAAGGAAACTAACAACAAGAGGAAAGCTGATGGCTTTCAATCTTAGAAAAAAAAACAGGAGAAACTGGTCTGTGACTCAAACCTCATCATTTCATCCATTCTGATTTTTTTTCCCACTGTGCATATTCTGACTCAACTAATCATTGAAAAGGAAGTTTCTTCCATGTGTTTGAATTTCTTTGCCTTAAAAATGATATGGTGGAAATATTTTTGGAGAAGCACGAGACAGGGTACATGTATAATCCACTGCAAATCAAGCGTCAGAGTCAAAAGTACCAGCTTTTATGATCTGCAGGTTGTGTTTCAGGAGAAGCAGCACTCTGAAAATGCATCACCTGGGTCCATTGGGCTTGCTTTCACTTTGTTATTTCCGTTCTGTGCCCCATAGAGGTATGGATCTGCAAACCTTTCTCTTGGCAGATTAGGAGGTAGGGCTGAAGGAAAAACCCAGTTTTTGGAAACTTGCTTGGGCTTGCTCAGGGCCAGGGTGGTTTAGAAGCCCAGAGAGAAATGTTGAAATCAGTCATTGCAAAATAGCTTTTGTAATAAGTAATGAATAAAAACTGAAAGAAAATCTTTTTCCTCCCCAAAGTAAAAATCTACCATAGAACTTGTCTAAACAGCTCCTCATAATAGAACTTTAAAGGCAGCATAAACTAAAGTGCTTCCCACAGCCAAGGCCAGAACCTCCGGCCATCATTGATTGATTCATCCATTCAGTAAATATCTGTCAAGACATAGTATGTGGCAAGCACTGGACAGTGCTGAGGAACAGAACATGATGACTCCCTTCATAGTCCTCAGACATCAATTCAGATGTCACCTCTTTAGTCGTTGTCTGGCAGTTCAGTCTCACTTCTCCCCACCTTAGTCATTGTGTTCTGTCCTTTGGCTCTGATTATTTCCATCATAGCTCTTGTTTTGCCAGAATTCTGTTATTTTTTAATAACACCATTACTGCGAGGACCCATCTGAATTATTCACTGCTTTGTATCCAGCATGTAGAACAGTGCCCATATGTAGTAGCATCACACCCCACCCCCCACGTTTATTAAGGAAAGGAAGAGCATGCAAACCATCCCACAGCCTTCCTGTTCAGATACAATATTATACACAAAAGGAAAACTAAAACGCAGTGAATGAAAGATCTTTAAGAAAAATCAATAGATTTCTATAGGAATTAAATGTTTAAAACATCACTTCTGAATAAGACCATCAGAGACAACTTTCCCCAACTCCTAAAACCTTCTAGTTGTTTTTGGATTCAGATCAGTGTAAATGAACTCAAATCATTGTGAAAGTAATAACTAACTCTTTTATTAAAATGACATTCTGGCAATAACATGTTCTAATCAATAGAAAATATCCAAAATGCACAAAGAAATTGAATATTTATCAAAGGAGGCATTTGAAGTCAGTAAAGAAGTGCCAGCTTATTTAATCAAAAGTAACACGAAACTGTTCTCTTTCTGAAATAAAGTTTGATTCCTTTCTGAAATGAAGTTTATTCTAAAAAAATGCACACTAAATTACTCTTTAATATAATTAAAAATAAAGTTATAGAAGAGGACATTGGTAATTTTTAGTGGGATACTTATATTTATAATCAAGATTTCAATATCAAAAAAAGTCAGAGATAATCAGCAGGGAAAGTGTAATGTGTATTATACAGAGGTAAATTCTTCAATGTAGAAAGAAGTTTTAAAAATAAGAAATATAAATGAATATA
Source organism: Panthera uncia (assembly GCF_023721935.1). NCBI lineage: Eukaryota > Metazoa > Chordata > Mammalia > Carnivora > Felidae > Panthera > Panthera uncia. The sequence goes on along the minus strand of NW_026057578.1, from coordinate 36,362,081 downwards.
AAAGTGAAGCAAGTTGCTAAACAGGAAAAGAAATACAAAAGGTTTATAATAAATGAAATTGAATCTTAAACATAATTGAAAAATGAAAAATAACAGTGAGATATAGTTTCCTACCTTAAAAATGGTGGAAAAAATGAGTTTTTTGTTATACAGTATTGATGAGGCTAATGGGTAAAATATGCATTCAAACACTAAGTGTAAAAATGAATTGCTATGATCTTTTTGGAAGGTAATTTAGTAACAACTATGAAAATCAAAGCAGGTGTCCTTAGGCCCACTAAACAGCTCTACATTTTTCTTACATATGCTTCCAGATGTACAAAAGCATGAGAATGGTGAGAGAGAGAGGAAGAAGAGAAAAAGGAGATGAAGGAGGAAAGCAAGAAGTGGTAGTAGCTGCTGCTAACTGTTCATTTATTGAGACCCTTCATCCACAGAGTAGAATAATACGCAACAGTCAAAAGAAGTAGATTTGATGTAGAAAGTCATCCAAAATACCAGAAAAAGGTAAGATAGGAATTATGTTAAAAACCATATTAAAAAGAAAATATCCAGGGGCGCCTGGGTGGCTCAGGTGGTTGAATGAATGACTCTTGATCTCAGGTCAGGTCTTTATCTCAGGGTTTTGAGCTCAGGTCCCACACCGGGCTCCACAATGGGCATGAAGCCTACTTATAACAAACAAACAAAAACCCCAAAAAACAAACAAACAAAAAGAAAATATCTGTGTATATTTTGGAGGAATGTATAAGAAATTATGCTGAAATTACGTGATTGTTTTTCACCTAGAAATCCATCCTGCCATACTCTGCTCTCTCTCATGCTGGAGCTGGGACACTACAAAGCATGCTTCTTCTTTGCTGTTTGACTCCCTGTTAAATTCTGGTGATAGATCACTGATCATGGTTATCTTTTGGAAAAAAGACTGGAGCCTGGGGTTGAAGGGAAATGCTTCCTTTAAACATAACTAACAGTGAAAGTTCAGAATGCTGGAAACCCAATAATCCTCTCTGGGAAACTCCTAATAGGTGTGTGTGCAACACCAGTATTCCCAGTTCCCAAATCTAGTAGATACCCATAGCATCCTCTTATTAGGGATATTCCTCAAATTTCCCCAGATTTGATATCATCCTAGGCATACCAAGTGGATAAGGTGATAAACAGGCTGGACTTGTGAAAGAACAAGCTTCCAGTTTAAGAAAACAAGTTAATTTGAGAATGCCAATCAAACATTTTAGCCATTAGAAGACAAATAATAGGTAGTAAGGCAGTATTTTTCAAATATTTTTAACCCACAGGGAAAAATATGTATTTTGCATTGAACTACTGATGTTACACACAAAAAGAAACAAAAATTTCCTCAAACAATACCTTAAACTTATTACATGTAATTCCCTTTGATATTTTCAATCTCATTCCATTCCATTATAATTAGAAAGAAAAATGACCCCCAACTTTATTTCACAATTTTTAATGGTATGAAACCTTCAATTTGAACAACACTGGCATAAAAGAATACATGTAGACTCTCTAATCAGATTGACCTTGGTCCTGAATCCAGGCTGACCCACTTAAGATTGTTGCTGTGGTAGTTACTTCTCTGAATTCTGCATCATCTGTAAAATGGACCTTTTAATACCTAGATGGTTGAAGAATGAATTTGTACAATGTGTGTGAAGTGTGTAATGTGCTTGGCCCCTGGTTGGTATCAGTGGTCCACTTTTCCATTTATTAAACTAAGATTCACTGAAGGAAACAGACATGGTTCTTGTCTTCGTGTAGCTTATCCTCTCACTGTGAATTCAGTAAGCTGAAAACTGCTACTTGATCATGCCATCAGGCCATACAGTGAGAGGCAAATTCACTATTGCTTCCAACAATTTGTCAAAGAAACTGAGGAACCTATTAGCACAAATCCAGTAGAGAGGAAGCAATGTAGACAGGAGAACCCATTTGTCATGGAGCCTGATTCTTTTATGGCAGTGGCTCTTAAACACAGGTAATTGTGTCCTCTAGGGAATATTTTTGGTTGGGGGTGCTACTAGGCCTCTACTGGATAGAGGCCAGAAATACCACTAAACATCCTATAATGCACAGGATAGGTGCCCCAAATCAAGAATTACCTGTCCTCAAGTTTCAATAGTGCCTAGGGTGAGAAAGCATGTGTTATAGGAACTCAACCACTCTGATTGCTGGTGATTTGAGGTGTTCTTAAAGTCTTGGTGGGAGTCATTCTCACCTGCTTGGGCAAGTCTCCAAAGCTCCCAGTTTCAATTTTCTCATCTGCAAAATGGGTGTAATAATATCTGCCCACCACTATAATTGGTTGAGATGTGCAAATCAATCCAAAGATGAAAAGCTTTAAGAATTAGAATGAGGTAGGTAATTTCAAATGGGTACTTATTATATTATCATTATTATTATTATTATTAGTCTTTTCATAAAATGAAAAAATGGCCAGCAAACATCAAAGATTTTGTTACTTAAAAGAGATGTTTCAAAAATATAACACTGGTATAATTGTGGCACCAGCATCAGATTTTCATCATTAAGAATTGGCTTATTTGGGGGCTTTGCATTATAACATCACAGCTTCAGAAGGGAATCAAAATTAAATGAATGTCTTAATAGTGCCAACATTCCAAATACCTGATGTAAAAATAAACAAAGGATATATTATGGTTACACATTATTCATTCTGTTTATAGATACTTCCCTTTTAAATATTGTCCTGGACCCAGGGAGCCAGTAAAACAAACCATGCCAAGAATTGTAAATTGTGTCTTGCTCAGTACTTGACTAATTTTCTAAAGTTATCAAGGTTCACTTAAAAACCAACTTTCCAGTAGCTGTTATAGAACATTGTGAGGATAAGTCAGTAATTTATTTTTCTTTAGTATGCTCACAACTCAGTCTTGGTGCCTCTCTTAGAGAACAATTTGTCTTGTAGCTTCATTCATTATGCTAGTCCGTTCATCTCTTTTGTAACCCAAGAAGATACGCTGATTGTGAGTCCAGAGAGGGGAAGACCTTGCCTTATTCCTGTTGTAGCTTTGCAAAGAGTGGGTGTGCCATGTAACCAAGTGAACTGAGTTCTGTGAGCATTTCTCAAGAGAGCTCTCCTCATCACTTGCAGTCTTTTCTTGCTTTCTTCCATCTCTGCAGAGATTCTTGGTGAACACCTGGAAGGAAACGAATATGGTCCCTGCCCTCATATAGGTTGTAATCTCAGTGCCTCTAGTAATTTGAAAACTGTTGCTGGAGTATGCCATCAGGTTATAATCAAAGCCAGATTTCCCGTAACTCTCTCTCTCTATTTTTAAAACTGAGGACCTCATTAACCTTTTCATTAGTACATTATAGGATCGGAGAAGACCCCACGTTGCAGAGCAAGTTAGAGTGATTTTCTAAGTCTTTGCTGCAGGAGGAACAGGACTGTGTGCTGTGGGATTTGGAGCTTGAAGAATCAACATGAGTGAGGATGGCAGTAGGGCAAAACTTAACAAAAGAGATGATACGTTGGTGACTTTTAAAAGTTACTTAAGCCAAAGGACAGTATACTTAGTAGAATTAAGCCATTCTTGGAAATCCTTTCCAAAAATCTGATTAAAATAAAAACAAAGGGGCACTGGAGTGGCTCAGTCGATTAGGTGATCAACTCTTGATTTCGGCTTAGTTCATGATCTCACGGGTTCATGAGTTCAAGCCCTACATCAGGCTCCCCACTGACAGTGCAGAGACTGCTTGGGATTCTCTGCCTCCCTCTCTCTCTGCCCCTCCCCTGCTCATGCTCTAAATAAATAAATAAATAAATAAATAAATAAATGAATAAATAAATAAAATATATGCATAGTTTATATATATAATGTATATATATTTACATATATACACGTTATATATAAGATATATATCTAAGATATATATCTTAGATATATGTGATATCTAAGATATATATATAAGATTATATATATATATATATATATATATATATATATATATATATCTGTAGATCTAAACAAGGACAATCTTGATCAGTAGAACCAAGGTTTCCTTCAGTGCTTATTAAGCACTAAGTCTTGTAATATAGTGGATTCTGGTTTTATAGGGATGAAGAAAACTTGGCCCCTATCCTTAAAAAACTCATAATCTATTGAGGATTCAAGGATGTCTACAAATAATGACCTAGAAGTGGGAATAAGTGCTAGTAGAGGGATATGTGTTCACTAACTGTCTGGGAGTATCGTAGAATTGGTGATGTTTGGAAGGAGACTTAGGACAAGGAATAATTAGCACACAGAACATGATCGTGAATTGCAGTGACACAAACTTAAAGGCCTAACTCCTATCAGGGACTCTTATCTGTACATAAGCTTGGAGATGTTGGCAAGGTCAGAGCTTAAAGAACCATATATCCCAAGCTTTGATGTTTAGGATTCATAGAAACTTAATGCATCCATAGTTTACAAACTTTGACATTTTATGCAGTGACAAATTATCCCAAATTAAGTGGGGTGCTCACATAGGGGGGTCAGTTTTTTCTTTTGTCATTTCATGGAATTAGGAAATTAATTTGCCATCTTCTACCATAACCTGTAATAAAAATCCCTACTGAATAATATTTTATATCTGGCATCCTTTGAAGCCAGGCATTGACTTCTCATCTCTAGCTGTGAAAGTCCTAGAAGGGATCTTCTTCCAATATAATGCTCTTTCATCTACATTGAAATCTGTTGCTTAGTGTGGCCAACTTTATCATGGCTAGATGCTCTGGATAACTTGCTGCAGCAAGTATCAGCACTCATTGCTTTACTTTGTACTTTTAAATAATCTACAATTAAACGTTGGTTTGCAAGATAATCCATTCTGGAAATATGCTTGTAATCCAGAGCATTCATATATCAAGCGAATTTCAAGAACCATTGTCTCAATTGTGATCATGTGACATTTGGCGTCACATACTACTTGTATTGCAAAACATCACTCATTTATCAAGTTAAAATTAGTAGAAATGTTTGCTCATCTTGTGGAACATTCACAGAGCAAGTTACTCACAATCCAAGGTTTTACTGTAATTTTATTTAAATTCAAATTAGTTAACATATAGTATAATAATGGTTTCTGAAATAGAATTTAGTGATTCATCACCTACATATAACACCCAGTGCTTATCCCAACAAGTGCCCTCCGTAATGCCGATCACCCATTTAGCCCATCCCCCTACCCACCTCCCCTCAGGAAACCCTCAGTTTGTTGTCTATATTTAAGATTCTCTTATGGCTGGCCTCCTGCTTTGTTTTTATCTTATTTTTCCTTCCCTTCCCCTATGTTCATCTGTTTTGTTTCTTAAATTCCACATGAGTGAAATCATATGATATTTATCTTTCTCTTACTGACTTATTTTGCTGAGCATTATACATTCTAGTTCCGTCCATTTTGTTCCAAATGGCAAGATTTCATTCTTTTTCATCATCAAGTAATATTCCATTGTGTATATATAGCACATCTCCTTTATCCATTCATCAGCCGATGGACATTTGGGCTCTTTCCATAATTTTGCTATTGTTGATAGTGCTGATATAAACATTGGGGTACACGTGCCCCTTCAAATCTTTTTTTTTGTAAAAAATAATACAGCTTTTTTATATCTTTTGGATAAATTCCTAGTAGTGCAGTTCCTGGGTTGTAGGGTAGCTCTGTTTTTTAATTTTTTGAGGAAGCTCCATACTATTTTCCAGAGTGACTGCACCAGTTTTTCATTCCCACCAGCAGTGCAAAAGCGTTCCCCTTTCTCTGCATCCTTACCAACATCTCTTGTTTCCTGAGTTGTTCATTTTAGCCATTCTGACAGGTGGGAGGTGGTATCTCATTGTGGTTTTGATTTGTATTTCCCTGATGGTGAGTGATGTTAGCATCTGTTCATATGTCTGTTAGTCATCTGGGTGCCATCTTTGGAAAAGTGTCTGTTCTTGGCTTTTTACCATTTCTTCACTGGATTATTTGTTTTTTTGTGTGTGGTGAGTTTGATAAATTCTTTATAGATTTTGGATACTAACCCTTTATCTGGTAGGTCATTTGCAGATATCTTCTCCCAGTTCATCTGGTGCCCTTTAGTTTTGTTGATTGTTTCCTTCACTGTGCAAAAGCTTGTTTATTTTGATGAGGTCCCAATAGTTCATTTTTGCTTTTGTTTCCCTTGCCTCCAGAGACATGTCTAGTAAGAAGTTGCTAGGGCTGAGGTCAAAGAGGTTGCTGCCTGTTTTCTCCTCTAGGACTTTGATGGTTTCTTGTATCCATTTAGGTATTTAACCCATTTTCTGTTTATTTTTGTGTGTGATGTAAAAAAGTGGTTCAGGTTCATTCTCTTGCATATCACTGTCCTTTTTTCCCTAACACCATTTGATGAAGAGACTGCCTTTTTTCCATTGTGTATTCTTTTCTGTTTTGTTGAAGATTAGTTGGCAATACATCTGTGGGTCCATTTCTGGGTTCTCTATTCTGTTCTATTGATCTATGTGTATGCTTTTTTGCCAGTACCATACTGTCTTGATAATTACAGCTTTGTAGTAGAGCTTGAAGTCCAGAATTGTGATCCTTCCAGCTTTGGTTTTCTTTTTCAACATTACTTTGGTTATCCAGGGTCTTTTCTGGTTCCATACAAATTTTAGAATTGTTTGTTCTAGCTTTGTGAAGAATGTTGGTGTTATTTTGATAGAGATTGCATTGAATGTGTAGATTGCTTTGGGTTGTATTAATATTTTAACAATATTTGTTCTTCCAGTCCATGAGCATGGAATGTTTTTCCATTTCTTTGTGTCTTCTTCAATTTCTTTCATAAGCTTTCTATAGTTTTCAGTGTACAGATCTTTTACCTCTTTGGTTTAGGTTTATCTGTAGGTTATTTCATGGTTTTTGGTGCAGTTGTAAATGGGATTGATTTCTTGATTTCTCTTACTGCTTCTTCATTATTGGTATATAGAAATGCAACTGATTTCCATATATTGATTTTATATCCTGTGACTTTGCTGAATACACATATGAGTTATAGCAGTTTTTTTGGTGGAGACTTTTGGGTTTTCCACATAGAGTGTCATGTCATCTGTGAAGAGTGAAAGTTTGACTTCTTTCTTGCCAATGTAGATGCCTTTTATTTCTTTTATGTTACAGAGATGCTTTTTTCCTTAAACCTCATGAACCAACCTCTGCTAGCTTCAGTCTTTTCTTCTGCAGCTTCCTCACCTCTCTCAGCCTTCATTGAATTAAAGAGAGTTGGGGCCTTCCTCTGGATTAGGCTTCAGCTTAAGGGAATGTTGTGGCTGGTTTGATCTTCTGTCCAGACCACTCATACTTTCTCCATATCAGCAATATGGCTGTTTTGCTTTATTATTCATATGTTCACTGGGATAGCACTTTTAATTTCCTTCATGAACTTTTTCTTTGCATTCACTACTTGGATAACTGTTTGTCACAAGAGGCCTGGCTTTCAGCCTGTCTCAGCTTTTGACATGCTCTCCTCACTAAACTTAATCATTTATAGCTTTTGATTTTAATTGAGATATGTTATGAGACTCTTGCTTTTACTTGAACACTTAGAGGCCATTGTAGGGTAATTAACTAACCTATTTTCAATATTGTTGTATCTCAGGGAATAGGGAAGCCTGAGAAGAGGGAGAGACATAAGGAAAGTGCCAGTTGGTGGAGCAGTCAGGACACATATATTTATCAGTTAAACTTGCCATTTTATGTAGGTGTGGTTTGTGGCACCCCTGAATAATTACTATAGTAACATCAAATATCACCTATCACAGAGAACCATAAAAAATATAATAATGATGAAAAAGTTTGAAATATTTTAAGAATTACCAAAATTTGATACAGAGACACAAAATGAGCAAGTGCTGTTGGAAAAATGACACCAATAGACTTGTTGGATGCAGGATACCAAAAACTTTCAATTTGTAAAAAATACAGGATATATGAAGTGCAATAAAGTGAAGCAAAATAACACAAGGTATGCCAATAGTTTGAAGCCCTGCATTCCTGCTTGGAAAATTAGTTCCTGGGAATGCCACTATATCAACAGCAAACTTTTTATAAAGGATCAACTTTCATGTTAAACCTCTAAGATTTGGAGGTTTGTTTGTTACTGTACCTGAGCAAGCCTTTCCTGATTAATACACAGTAATTTTATAAAGGCAATGTACTTGCAAATTTTTTAAACCAGAAAAAATAACCCCAGAATAATGTGTACTCCTTTGAATTCAGTAAGTTTAATATGATAAAGAAGTCTTTATATTTTATATTTTCTTCATCTGACTTTGAATTAAAAAAACTAAGACCAACATTATTCATTAAAATAGAATATAGATGAAAAGGAGGGTATTAAAGGGCTTGAGGTGGGAGGTGGTTGTACCATGATTAGATTTGTATTTAAAATGACCAATCTACTGCTTATCAAGGGTGAGTTTCAGATACCGATGAGAAAAGATGATGTCAAATGTGTTTTGGAGGAGCCATGGACGAGATGTTTCAGAGGAGCATGGATGAGTTCAATGTAGTGTGTAGAAAGAGCAAATGTGGCTTACTACTAGGAAGGATTGGCTCCAAGTCTATCAATGTCTTGAGGATGACAAAACAATATTTTTTCCAGAAGATGCAGAATTTTGAAAAATTGTCATTTTGTGTGCTGCCACTACCACCTGGATAGCTCACTAAGTCATTGGATGCCTTCCTGAGTCATCTGAATTAAAAAAACTAAGACCAACATTATTGGTCTTCTAAGACCAACGTCTCACTGGATGCCTTCCTGAGTCATTATATCAATTGGTGTCATTCTAAGCTCTAGTCCTTTCAAAGAACTGCCTAATTTGATATACAGTATGGATCTAAGTCAAAAGCTTCTAAGAGGAATATACTCAGAATCTGTGTTTTATCTGTGGATTACAAATTCTGGCTCTCCTATATAGACAATCTAGTTTTGAAAATATTTTGAAAGCATGCACATAAATGTATAGAGTTTTAATTGCAGGTTTTTTTTTAAAGATTATTTATTTGAGAGGGGAAGAGAGAGAGAGAAAGAGCGAGAGCAAACAGGGGAGCCGCAGTGAGAGGAGGAGAGAGATAATCCCACCTTATGGGGCTTGATCCCATAAACCATGAGATCATGACCTGGGCCTAAATCAAGAGTCAGATGTTTAAGCAACTGGGTCACCAAGGAACCTCCAGAGTTTTGGTTTAATAAAATACAAATATTATTCTCCAAGTAAGAAAGCACTTATAAAACTGATTTAATGTCTTAGAGTAGTACTTTCCAGTGGCAAATAGCAAGTGGTTTATTGGATACAGAGTCTAACTTCTAAACTCCAGAGTTTAGAGCATATGGGGACTTAAGTGAAAAAAGGGTATGAACACCAGGAGGAAGCCATATTTAAGCAGATGTAACCAGGTTGCCTCTTCACCCGTAGTACTCTTACCTTTCTAGCTGAGTCCAATAGAGAAGCAAAATCCCTTCCAGTGGACTGGACATTTTCCCTTGCCACCTTGACAGCCAAAATTCTGTACAGGATGGAGTTATGGATGGGAAATCCTGGCTGCCTTAGGAGTTCTAGCTTTATTATTTCATTTTAAGCAGGCATGGCCAGCATTTAGTCAGCACTGCCAAGAGATCTTAATCTCATTGTGAAAATAGAAACTGTTAGAGAAATTTTACCAATTGGAAATTTGGTTTCAGTGCATCCTTATCACCTAATTCCTCTTACATTCTTTCATGTATACTTTGCTCCTGCTAAACAGAAGGTCTTTTCCATCTGTATATCTTTACACACATACTATAAATGGAGCTCCACCCTACTGTCCTTGCCATTAACACTTACTGGCTTATCTTCCAACTGTTTGTGCTTGCCTCTGTTTGCTTGAGGGCTTTCTCTGGCTATGGAGCCTATTCTGACCTTGCACAAGTAAAGAGAGAGTGCCAGAGAATTAATACCATGTCCTTCAGGAACAACCTCAAACTCAGTGTCAGGAATGGTATACAAAAAAATGGCAGCTTCCTCATCCTTTGGAGATAATTAATCTAAGGTACTTGCTCAGGATGCTTCCCAGGGCTTCTCACCGGGACATAAGTTGCCACTAACCCTCTTACTATCTATCTTTTATTGACTGCCCTCCCTTCCTGTAGCACTTCTATACCTCTCTTCTGGTGTTTCCTCTACCTCCCAAATAAATTACTTCTACTTGACTCTTATATGTATCGAGCCTACTAATGGAGGAACTCAAACAAATATACATACATACACAGTTTAATTATAACCTCTGTGAGGAAGCTTCCTCTGATGACTCCTGCAGAAGAAATTTTCTTCACCATCTTAATTCCCAAAGCACACTGTGTGTGTATTGTTCTGTCTGACATTTTATGCATTTTTGCCCATGCCAACTTCTCTGTAAGACTGCAAGTTCTTCAAGGGCATTACCCACACATTCTAATATGTGTGTTCCATAACACCTTCCTCAATATATATTGGTAAAGAAAAATTAGGTAACACTTGATTTTGAAATTCAAATTCTACCCATGCTGCTACTGAAACTCAGTTGACAATGAGTTCTTTCAAACAAATTTACTATTTTGGTGGAGGGGTAGATTCTTTCTAAAACAGTGCATCTTGATTTCTTTAAAGGCATTTGACAATGTTGTACATAATACATTTATGGGAGATTTAGTGAAATGTGGGACAAGTAAGATTTCAGTTTCATAAACAAGTAGTGAATTGAACAATAGTATACTGTAAATTACTCATTGCCAACCTGAATAAAGATTTCTTTTTTTTTTTAATTTTTTTTTTTAACGTTTATTTATTTTTGAGACAGAGGGAGACAGAGCGTGAACAGGGGAGGGGCAGAGAGAGAGAGGGAGACACAGAATCTGAAACAGTCTCCAGGCTCTGAGCTGTCAGCACAGAGCCTGACGCAGGGCTCGAACTCACAGACCGTGAGATCATGACCTGAGCCGAAGTTGGACGCTTAACTGACTGAGCCACCCAGGCGCCCCTGAATAAAGATTTCTAAGGATGCTTCAGGTCTCTGACATTGATCTTTGCCTATCAGAAACTTTTTAAACTTTTTAAAAAAGTTTATTTGCTTATTTTGAGAGAGAGAGAGCTTGTGCATGCAAGCAGGGAAGGAGCAAAGAGAGAAGGAGAGAGAGAGAATTCCAAGTAGGCTCCATGCTGTCAACGCAGAGCCCCACATGGAGCTCAAACTCACAAAGAGGCCCCTGCCTATTAAAATTTTTAATAAGAAATATTTTTCTCATCCATTAATCCATAGGCTGTTTGTGGTTTAGCTGAGCTTGACTAAATTTGGCTCTAAGGTGAGGCACTTACAGTTTATATCAACAAATTATGTAAAGATTTGGTGAGTCTGTTTATTAGATTTGTAAATTGTAAGAGCTGGGAGAGAGAGCCAACATGTTTGTTAGTGGAATCATGAGTCAAAATGTCCTTCATTGATAAGAATAATTAGATATGTTTAAGAGACACCAGTGTAGGGGTGCCTGAGAGGTTCAGTCAGTTAAGTATTTGACTCTTGATTTTGGCTCAGGTCATGATATCACAGTCATGAGATAGAGCCCCGCATCAGCCTCTGTGCTGAGCATGGAGCCTACTTGGGGCTGGCTCTCTCTCGCTCCCTCGCTCACTCTCTCTCTGCCCCTCCCCACCCATGTGCATGCATGCTCCTTGTCTCTCTCTCCCTCCCTCCCCTTCTCTCAAAACAAACAAACAAACAAACAAACATTTAAAAGACCAGTGTGAATGTCTATGTCTGGGATCAAATAATCATTTATATTGGAGTACCATGACTGACTTTATGTCTAATCATATAAATAAAGATTTGCATAGTTGAGTCATTATTATTCAATAAGAACCAAGATAGTGGTTAAAAAGAGAAACTAGTACATTTTTAGAGGATATCAATAGACATGGAACCCATTCTTTTGAGAGCCAGGTTCTAGATATTAGTAACATACATGTTTCTTTAGCTCTTTCCAGCTTCTCCATTTCCATAAAAATTGTACTGGACATCCCGAGAGTCTCAAGGTGCACACAGCAGTGATTAGAGTCCACCATTTTTCTGTTGTTCACTGTTCGATGTTTTCTGGGGCATCCATTTGTAATCCATAGTAATTTTATTAAAACTATATTTCTTGGAGAAAAAAGAAGTACTGATACTATGAAGATGACCATCACTCTGGTGTCTCTGTTGGTCATTATATCTCTAGGAGATTGTTTCTGGAGCCATCTAAGAAGCCACAACAAGGTAGTGAGAAGTTATAAGAGGGCAGCATTACACTGTTTCCCAAGCTGAGAGATCTGGGCATTTTTCTGAAATAGTCCAAGTAGATGAACTATTTTTATATAAAAAGACTTGGATGGACTCTTTATAGATACAGATGGTTGATTCTGGACAGGCACATAGAAATCATGAGAATAAATTACTAATTATTTACTTTGTCTAAAAATAGAATGGACAAGAGTGTGTATTGAGGAGACAGTCCCCACTCCATCCCTAAACTGGAGCCTGCTCTCAGCTGCCAGCACCCATAATACCCACCCTCTTTGCTGTTTCCAAACCCCTTCAGAAGCAGAAAGACACACACTGGGACCACCAGTGAGGTCATCTCCACAGCTACATATGTGAGCCCAGCTTCAGCCACAGGGGAACACTGATGGATCCCTTTCCTTGTGGGCACACCCCAGGGCTCTAGCAGTGTGACAAGAGGTACTGTATAGGAACAGTTTAATAAAAGCTCTTCTGAAAACAACAAAAATAAAATAGAATGTACTGTTGTACAAATTAATGCTCTTTAGACTGCAAAGGAACCTTTCAGTGGCTATACTTTTTTGCAGCTCAGGATGCAAATCCAGGCAGGCTAAGTGATCTCTGGTTCCTCTTAGGAAATATCAGAGTCAGAACTAAGAAAAAGTCCCCAACTTACTGAATAGTACTCCTCTCCCCACAACCTAACCCTACTCCTTTGCCTCAGTCATGGTCCATCAGGCAAGGATGTTAAATCATTTGTAGCATTCTTAAATTCTGTGGTGAAGACCATTTTCACCCCCCATATCCCTAAGGAACTAAAAAAAATATTGGTATAATTATTTCATTTTAAATATTTTTGTTCTCATATCTTTGTTTTTTATCCACTTAATGAGTCCAGTGATCATGCACTTAGATATTGAGCAATACCAAGTTTCTTGAGTTCTTGTGTTCAATTCCTGTATACTTCTCTCACATAGACCAATAGAAGTTGTGTGTATGTATTTTTTTTTAAGTCAGTGAGTGTCTAAAACTTGGATATCATTCTAATACAAGTTCAGTGTGTTCTACAGTGGTTTTCTTCTTTAAATTTCTATAGGTATACCTGATTGATTGTGTTTGGGGATAATCCTAAGGATTTCCCTTTGAAGATGTTTTTAATCTCCTATATTGTAGATAGCACCTAAGATGGCTCCTGATGACCCTCATCTGCTGGCATTCAAGCCTTGTACAAATTCTATTTCATAGAATGTTGGCTGGACTTACTCACTTCTAAGGAATAGAGTACAGCAGAAGTGATGAGGTATCATATTTAAAATTAAGTTATAAAACGACTGACTTTAGTTTTGTTTTCTCTCTTTCTCTTCCTCTCTCCTTCCTTCCCTCAGATCCTTGTGCTCTTGGGGTAGCAGCTTTCTAATTTATGAGTAGTCCTACATATAAATCCATATAGACAAGCAACTGATGTATCTGGCCAACAGACAGTAAGGACCAGCTCCCATGTGAATGAACTTGGTAGCAAATCCTCACGCAATCGAGACCTGAGGTGACAGCAGTCCTGGTCAACACCTTGATTTCAGCCTTTTGAGAGATCCTGAGTCAGAGGCATCCAGTTTAAGCCATGCCTGGATTCCTGATTCAGAGAAACTCTGAGATAATAAATGTTTCAGGTTATTTGTTACACAGCAATAGATAACTAATAGACCCTGGCCAGGCAAAGCTGTAATCAGCATCAACAATTAGGATAAATAAGTGTAGTTTCAGTTGAAATACAGTTGAAATATAACAGAGCAAATGCAAAGGCCTATTCCCATAGAAAATATGTATGGGATACTCTTCAGGAGTGATGTACCCATTCCCCAGATGCTGGGAACAACACATACTCATAGCTTTCCTCCTCATGAGAATTTCCCTCAGGGAACTGCCTCTGCCAAGAACATGACAAATTAATGCAGGGACACAAGAGTCTGGCTCCTTGCCTCAGTTGAGACAACTTAGAAGACTATGCCAGTCCTAGAGCTCCTCATAGAGTTAGTTGAGGCCTCTGTTGTTAACTGTATTAAGGGGTCAGATTTCCTCTCTACCCAATCTTCCTTCCTCATTTCCTTACATATATATCTCCTGTTGTGTTTCTGGTTGAATTCTTTGTCTAGGGCATCATGTGATAAAATCTTTCTGAGTAGATTGATTTATCACAGAGAATTCAATTGATCTATTATCTTTCCAAGATAAAACCCAATTCAACCTTCTGTATCACTACCAGCATGACCTCCACCCACACCCACATGCCTGTAGCCCCAGCTTGTTACGCACACTGGTTAGCTTCACGCGGAGCTGTGGAAAGGAAGTGGACTGGTGGATTCGGAGGCTTTTTGGTTTGTAAGTCACTGAGCCACCAGCTTCTTTATCAGCCTCTAAAGCAGCTCTCACAGCTCCAGTCATGTCTGGAAGAGGGTGTGAACCATAACTGACTCCATGTTTATTTGACTGGGCCAAACAAGTTCCCCACCAACTTGGACATTACAAGCAGGACTTATGTTGGACAAAAAAAAAAAAAAAAAAAAAAAAAAAAAAAAGGTTGCAGACAAGTTGTCCTTCACTCCTGAGCCTCTTGCTGTTTAAGTGTGTTGGCGTCTCCCTACATCTTAATCAAATAGCCTTGTTTTCTCAAACAGACGTTGTGAGAGACAGTGTGAGATAATTTCTCACTTTTTGACTGAGAATAAGAATAAAATGGGGGTTGGGAGGAATAAATGTCTTTGAATACTAACCCATTGAATACTTATAATACTCTAAAGATTCCTGAAAATTATCCCCATTCAAAAAATGAGGAATGTAAAGCTGATAAAAATGAGCAACTTGGATAAGGTCCCATGAACTAGACATCATCTAAGGGAAATTATCCCAAACTTGGAGATAATACAGAAGATCACTATACATCCTTTCAAAGTCCTGCTACAGCATTCTCTAATAGGCCCCACTCAGGATTTTTGAATTCTTTTTTTTTTTAATTTAATTTTTGTAAAATTTACATCCAAATTAGCATATAGTGCAACAATGATTTCAGGAGTAGATTCCTTAATGCCCCTACCCACTTAGCCCATCCCCCCTCCCACAACTCCTCCAGTAACCCAGGATTATTGAGTTCTTTAAGGTACGGGTTGGTGAACTGTGGGCTGCTAGCCAAACCTGACCTGTAGCATGTTTTTATAAATAAAGTTTTATTGGAACACAGCCTTGTACATTTGTTTATATGTTGTTTTTGACTACTTTTGTGCTATAATGGTAGAGAGGAATAGTTGCAAGAGATACTGATTTGGCTAACAAAGTCTCAAGTGTTTACTATCTGGCAGTTTACAGAAAAGGTTTGTTGACCTCTGTTAGAATTACTATTTACTGCTAATTAGGGAGCAGACTTGAAGTTACTTGTTAACTCATAGTTTTATCTGATAGAGATGTAAATGCCTTGTGTGGTTAAAAAGATAATAATAATAACCCCCACAGGTTTCAGTCTTTTTGCCAGTTATGCATCTAATCTAGCAATTTTATCTCCATGTTCCTTCAGTATCTGTGTATACTTGGTCCCTCAAGTTATCTTTGAGCCAGATTTACCATCCTGATGGTTTCTTCATTAGTGAATGAAATACATTTCCAACTCATGCTCACTATATATTTGTATCAGATTAGTATTCTTAAGTTTGGGCAAGTTACACTTAAATGTAGGCAGAACTATGATTTGGGGGGGGGGGGAAGAAGGTGTCTGATTTTAAAACCCATTTTCATTCTGCTGCCTCCTCATCTGTGAAAATTAAAAAAATAGACCTGTTGATGAGCCCTTTCACTGTGATGTGAAAATGGTAGGGCCAGAGATCATCCAGATTATTGCCCCTTCACTTCGGTTTGAGTTCTTTGGGCAAGAGCTCTTATGTAAGTCTAATAAACACATCTTAACAAACAGCTTCATTCAGTGATGATGAAAAACTAAGCAAGTTTCCTTTCAAGCCTCAGCAAGCAGGAATAGATTTGGAAGACAAATCGAATGGCTCAGCTTTTTGTTGTTTTCCATACTCGCAACATTACCAGGTTCTACAATCCTTCCAATCTCCAGGGTTCACCTCATGAGAGGGGGCAAAATAAAAAAGCCTTTGCCAGAACGCAACTTTCGTGCAAGCTACTTGTTTTTGAACAATGTGAGGAGTTTGGGGAGCAGCAGATCAGACAGTCTCATAGCCAGGGCTCTTCTTTAATGTACCTTTGACTGGCATCAAGTGAGACACAATTTTCTTCTTCTATAAAATGAGGATTATAATCCTTACACTGGAGACTTGGTGAGGCATTGAACAATTTATTCACCTTGCCCACAGTTCAGTAGATATTCAATAAGTGTAACTACTACAGATTTTTCTCTCTCATTTAATTGGGTACTTTAATGTGCACAAGTATACATCATCTTGGTATATTCCATCAGAGTGGGAGAGCAAATGTAACTTCAGTAGGAATTCTAAAATATACTTGAACAGAGAGGACTTAGGTACACTCACTAGTGTCTTCTATTCTTCTAGGAAGGTCTCTTAGACTGTTGTATTCTTGTTCGTGCCTTAGCATATTGATGCCTAACATCATCAGTTCTATAGACTAAAGTTGTAAGATGGATCATGAAAGCTCTCCCATTCTCCCCTTTTATCTATGGTGTGAACTATGCTTCCATTGGCAAACATACACCTATCAGATTTGTTTTTCCCAAATTATCTACCAAATAAGAGTGCTCCCAAGTCACTCACAAACTCTTGGCATGTACTTGTCTTTTTTGCGAAATGAGAAAGTTGCCTAGAAAACCTCACCATTCTTTCTGGGCCATTTTCCCTGAGTATTTAGTTGACTCTTCAGTTGCTGAAAGCACTTTGCTACTCCTAGTTTGTGCTTTACAGAAACCTGGAAGCCAGCACAATGGGCAGCTATTTATTTGTGGTTCTATTCATCCATTTCAGCTTCTCTGTCAAATGCACCATACTAGAGTGCAGCCCACTCTTGAGTGTGGTCTCTGCCCCACTCAGCAGGAGACCAGCAGTCTTACAGGTGTCTTCCTGGTGTGCCCTGTGAGAAGTGACACTGCCTATGATTACCAGAATGCATATTCTCATTGAGTGGGTGGTTTTTACCCTCCAGAGGCTCTTGACCTTTGTATCGTCTTTTGAAAAGGGTTTGTAACATCCATATTCCAGAAAGAATACTTGTTAATTCCTTCTTGAAATTGCTCCTCAACTTTTCTTGGTTATGTGCCAGTTATTTAATTTGTTCTCTTATTATGTCAGTACCCAACCTTGTGAGGTAAGTTATCATTATCTCCACTTTGTAGGTAAAAAAACAGAAACTCACAGGGTCAAAGGACTTAGCCTGGGTCCTGGCTAACAGGAGGCAGAGCTGGTGTTCAAATCTAGGTTGGAGTCCAAAGTCCATGTTTTCAGTACATTTTCAGACATTGTTTTGAAAATTTTAGCATAAAAATCACTTTGAGAGCTTGCTAGAATACATATTCCTGGATCCCAACCCCAGAGATTCTGATTCAATAGGTCTAGAGTGGGCCCCAAGTATTTACTTCCCAGTATGTTGATGCTACTGGTCTGTAGACCACACTTTGGGAAGCACTGAACTAAATCATGTTGTTTTATTTAGCAAAGACACTTTCAACAATCTGATAGCTGCCCTCAAGATCTCCTCAGAACTGAATCCTTCTTAAACTTGCATAGTTTGAGTTATATTTAATTGCAAACTCAGTAGGGTGAATGCCCATTAGGGGATGTGAATGTTGTTCAGTCACTTGATGTAATGTTAATAAGAGTGTTTTAGAGTTTGAAGGGACCTTAGAGATTGTCTCATTCAACTGCTTCATGTTACAAAAGAGCAAGCATGACTTGTCCAAATTTATTGGAGAAATAAATTTTCTGGTTCAATAAAGTTGTCAGGAACACAATTCATAGTTGTTCAACATATCCATTTCTGGCTAACTAAATTCTTTCGAAGCCAGAGAAGAGTAGTTTGGGCCAGTTTGTAAGGCGATCCCACCTTCCTATAGTTTCAGCAAATAGATGTTTAAGAATTGGGTTTTTTCATTCATATACCAAGCAGAGAATGCATGTGGCCTGGGATGGCAGTTCTTCCAGAAATTGGTCATGGAATCTCTCTGATTGGTATGTGTGGGAAGAGGTATGTGCATCCCTACAAGCTATGGGAGTTTTATGTGTTTTTCCTGAACCTGGTCCAGAGATCCTGACTCAGTAAGAATTTCCCAGCGCTGGTTGCTTTTAAAGTAAACCTGCCCGAGACCTAATTTTTCACTTGTCCGTAGTTCTTCTGTGCCTTCTCTTACCTGGACTTTCTAAATTGTACCCAGTCAGGTCAAGAAAACCTTATTCATCTTCCTTTGTTTCTAAATAGAGTATAAGGAACTTGTTTTTTCATGAATGAGCTCATTTTAATGGGGTTTGCTCTTGTCAGTTACCCAAGTTCCACCTTTACATTCTAGTGTTGAAAGTTCTCTTTCAGCTGTTTGGGACATAACGGCTGTGATGGAATGATCCTAGTTATTAAACTAGGAGTAGAAGAGGATTGAGTCTAATTAGAGGGGTAAAGAGGTTCATTACCAAATGTCTAAAAATGGAGGGATGCCTTGGAGAGGAGAATTTTCTGGGATGTCAGTAATCCTTGTGGATGGAAGGAGGTTGTAATGTCTGCCTGGAAAGTTTGTACAAACAGAGAAATGAAACAATTTTACAATGGAATGGAAGCTTTACATCAAGTGATCATAAGATAATCACTAAGAAAGGTGTAACAGTGGTAGTCTTCAAGCAGAAATAAGGGATAAGGGCTTTGGGGAAAGAAGGACACTTATTTTTACTGCATAACTTTTGCAGACTCTTTGTATTTTTACTATATAAATGCATTATTTTTTCCAATAAAGAAAACGAAAGTTTTATTTTGTAGTGGTATGTGACAAGGGACTGGATACAGTTACCCCCAAAGAGACATCATTGGTCACAAATGGAAAGTAAAGTGCCAATAGTGACACCACAGCTCTACAATCCTTCATAGCATTTTAAAAATTACCTTATTGGAGAACATTGCTCTGAAGCATATTCGATAGTATGATTGAACTCCAAATATGTATGAGGCCTGATGCTGGGCACTGGAAGGTGTAGAAGTACTAATTTAAGTTTTAGAAAATATGAATGACACAGTGTCATCCAAAAAGATTGGATAATATCCAGAAATATATGATGGTTCTGCAGGTTCAAAGAAGAGGGAGTTCAAATCTAAGAGGGAGCTCCCTAATGGTTGTAGAACCAACATGGTGGATGCAGAATTTAAATAGGCCCTTGAAGGATGGATAGGGTGTCAGAGCATGTGAGTGGAGGGAAGTGAGCCCTTGAGAGCATGACCCCACCCAAGATATGTAAGAATAAAATGGCATGAGTTCCTATTTGGCTGCGTTGGGAAGCACTAATTGATAAAGTCAGAAAGATTTCTTGAGGCTAAATTTGGAGTTTGCAGGAGGATTTGAATGTCAGTGAAGAAATTTGAAAGGAACTAGTATACTTTGGGGTCAGGAGAGAAACAGGGCCACAGTAGCATTTTTAGTTTGATTTTATTTTCTTCTGTGTGAAGAGCTGGGAGAAAAAAGAAGTGGAAGTTATGAGGGGAACTCCTCTTTCCAGAGGAGTGAGTAATTGGGGCTCAGTTATTTCAGGGGACATCTGAAGAAGATGAGAGGGAAGAGGTGAGCCTAGCAGGGTCTGACCTAAACTGAAAATAGGATGAAGGACAGAGGGATCGGTGAAAGACACTGAGGAAACACAAACACTTGGTAGGAATTTGTGGCTGACTGGACACATGGAGGAGGAGGAGGATCACAATAAGCACAGTGTTTGCACTGCATTGAGCACATATGTGCTATGCATTATAAATGGCTTATTTACAGACACTTTAGGATATGCATATTATTATCTTTATAGTTCAGAAATATAGCACAGAGAATTAAAAATTAATGCCCCAAATCATAGAGCCATTAAGTCACAGCCCTAGGCTTCAAACCCAGCAGTCTGACTCCAGAGCCTATAATCTCTCAGACAGTGACTGCAAGAATTTTTAAATTTAATACAATCCTATTCATGGGAAGGCCAGAACACAAATGATCTCAGTATTTGGTAAAGGACACTTATGGAATTCAGAAGTCAGAGAATATGGCCTGCCCCCATTTAGATAATTCAACTTTCTAGCCTGAAACTTCTTTGGTGTGTGTGTGTGTGTGTGTGTGTGTGTGTGTGTGTGTGTGTGAGAGAGAGAGAGAGAGAGAGAGAGAGAGAGAGAGAGAGAGGGAATTCTGCTTTTGGTCACAGTTCAGATAAAGACAGGATATCCTATAACTTTTTTATCATAAAATATGTCTTCTTACCTCTTACCTCAAAGTTGACTTTGCCAGCTCAGTTTACCAAAATAAGTCAGTGCACACAGGGCATTCACACATTTCTCATCTGAGCAAGTGCTACTTTATGCTTGGATTTGTGTTCAAGTTACAGTTTAGATGTCTATAGAACTCATGGATTAATATCATTGGATACAATCTTTAAAACTCCACTTTATTTTTTTATTTTTTTATTTTTTTTATTTTTTAATATATGAAATTTACTGTCAAATTGGTTTCCATACAACACCCAGTGCTCATCCCAAAGGTGCCCTCCTCAATACCCATCACCCACCCTGCCCTCGCTCCCACCCCCCATCAACCCTCAGTTTGTTCTCAGTTTTTAACAGTCTCTTATGCTTTGGCTCTCTCCCACTCTAACCTCTTTTTTTTTTTTTTTCCTTCCCCTCCCCCATGGGTTTCTGTTACGTTTCTCAGGATCCACATAAGAGTGAAACCATATGGTATCTGTCTTTCTCTGTATGGCTTATTTCACTTAGCATCACACTCTCCAGTTCCATCCATGTTGCTACAAAAGGCCATATTTCATTTTTTCTCATTGCCACGTAGTATTCCATTGTGTATATAAACCACAATTTCTTTATCCATTCATCAGTTGATGGACATTTAGGCTCTTTCCATAATTTGGCTATTGTTGAGAGTGCTGCTATAAACATTGGGGTACAAGTGCCCCTATGCATCAGTACTCCTGTATCCCTTGGATAAATTCCTAGCAGTGCTATTGCTGGGTCATAGGGTAGGTCTATTTTTAATTTTCTGAGGAACCTCCACACCGCTTTCCAGAGCGGCTGCACCAATTTGCATTCCCACCAACAGTGCAAGAGGGTTCCTGTTTCTCCACATCCTCTCCAGCATCTATAGTCCCCTGATTTCTTCATTTTGGCCACTCTGACTGGCGTGAGGTGGTATCTGAGTGTGGTTTTGATTTGTATTTCCCTGATAAGGAGCGACGTTGAACATCTTTTCATGTGCCTGTTGGCCATCCGGATGTCTTCTTTAGAGAAGTGTCTATTCATGTTTTCTGCCCATTTCTTCACTGGGTTATTTGTTTTTTGGGTGTGGAGTTTGATGAGCTCTTTATAGATTTTGGATACTAGCCCTTTGTCCGATGTGTCATTTGCAAATATCTTTTCCCATTCCGTTGGTTGCCTTTTAGTTTTGTTGGTTGTTTCCTTTGCTGTGCAGAAGCTTTTTATCTTCATAAGGTCCCAGTAATTCACTTTTGCTTTTAATTCCCTTGCCTTTGGGGATGTGCCGAGTAAGAGATTGCTACGGCTGAGGTCAGAGAGGTCTTTTCCTGCTTTCTCCTCTAAGGTTTTGATGGTTTCCTGTCTCACATTCAGGTCCTTTATCCATTTTGAGTTTATTTTTGTGAATGGTGTGAGAAAGTGGTCTAGTTTCAACCTTCTGCATGTTGCTGTCCAGTTCTCCCAGCACCATTTGTTAAAGAGACTGTCTTTTTTCCATTGGATGTTCTTTCCTGCTTTGTCAAAGATGAGTTGGCCATACGTTTGTGGGTCTAGTTCTGGGGTTTCTATTCTATTCCATTGGTCTATGTGTCTGTTTTTATGCCAATACCATGCTGTCTTGATGATGACAGCTTTGTAGTAGAGGCTAAAGTCTGGGATTGTGATGCCTCCTGCTTTGGTCTTCTTCTTCAAAATGACTTTGGCTATTCGGGGCCTTCTGTGGTTCCATATGAATTTTAGGATTGCTTGTTCTAGTTTCGAGAAGAATGCTGGTGCAATTTTGATTGGGATTGCATTGAATGTGTAGATAGCTTTGGGTAGTATTGACATTTTGACAATATTTATTCTTCCAATCCATGAGCAGGGAATGTCTTTCCATTTCTTTATATCTTCTTCAATTACCTGCATAAGCTTTCTATAGTTTTCAGCATACAGATCTTTTACATCTTTGGTTAGATTTATTCCTAGGTATTTTATGCTTCTTGGTGCAATTGTGAATGGGATCAGTTTCTTCATTTGTCTTTCTGTTGCTTCATTGTTAGTGTATAAGAATGCAACTGATTTCTGCACATTGATTTTGTATCCTGCCACTTTGCTGAATTCATGTATCAGTTCTAGCAGACTTTTGGTGGAGTCTATCGGATTTTCCATGTATAATATCATGTCATCTGCAAAAAGCGAAAGCTTGACTTCATCTTTGCCAATTTTGATGCCTTTGATTTCCTTTTGTTGTCTGATTGCTGATGCTAGAACTTCCAGCACTATATTAAACAACAGCGGTGAGAGTGGGCATCCCTGTCTTGTTCCTGATCTCAGGGAAAAAGCTCTCAGTTTTTCCCCGTTGAGGATGATGTTAGCTGTGGGCTTTTCATAAATGGCCTTTATGATCTTTAAGTATGTTCCTTCTATCCCGACTTTCTCAAGGGTTTTTATTAAGAAAGGGTGCTGGATTTTGTCAAAGGCCTTTTCTGCATCGATTGACAGGATCATATGGTTCTTCTCTTTTTTTTTTGTTAATGTGATGTATCACGTTGATCGATTTGCGAATGTTGAACCAGCCCTGCATCCCAGGAATGAATCCCACTTGATCATGGTGAATAATTCTTTTTATATGCTGTTGAATTCGATTTGCTAGTATTTTATTGAGAATTTTTGCATCCATATTCATCAGAGATATTGGCCTGTAGTTCTCTTTTTTTACTGGGTCTCTGTCTGGTTTAGGAATCAAAGTAATACTGGCTTCATAGAATGAGTCTGGAAGTTTTCCTTCCCTTTCTATTTCTTGGAATAGCTTGAGAAGGATAGGTATTATCTCTGCTTTAAACGTCTGGTAGAACTCCCCTGGGAAGCCATCTGGTCCTGGACTCTTATTTGTTGGGAGATTTTTGATAACCGATTCAATTTCTTCGCTGGTTATGGGTCTGTTCAAGCTTTCTATTTCCTCCTGATTGAGTTTTGGAAGAGTGTGGGTGTTTAGGAATTTGTCCATTTCTTCCAGGTTGTCCAATTTGTTGGCATATAATTTTTCATAGTATTCCCTGATAATTGTTTGTATCTCTGAGGGATTGGTTGTAATAATTCCATTTTCATTCATGATTTTATCTATTTGGGTCATCTCCCTTTTCTTTTTGAGAAGCCTGGCTAGAGGTTTGTCAATTTTGTTTATTTTTTCAAAAAACCAACTCTTGGTTTCGTTGATCTGCTCTACCGTTTTTTTAGATTCTATATTGTTTATTTCTGCTCTGATCTTTATTATTTCTCTTCTTCTGCTGGGTTTAGGCTGCCTTTGCTGTTCTGCTTCTATTTCCTTTAGATGTGCTGTTAGATTTTGTATTTGGGATTTTTCTTGTTTCTTGAGATAGGCCTGGATTGCAATGTATTTTCCTCTCAGGACTGCCTTCGCTGCGTCCCAAAGCGTTTGGATTGTTGTATTTTCATTTTCGTTTGTTTCCATATATTTTTTAATTTCTTCTCTACTTGCCTGGTTGACCCACTCATTCGTTAGTAGGGTGTTCTTTAACCTCCATGCTTTTGGAGGTTTTCCAGACTTTTTCCTGTGGTTGATTTCAAGCTTCATAGCATTGTGGTCTGAAAGTATGCATGGTATAATTTCAATTCTTGTAAACTTATGAAGGGCTGTTTTGTGACCCAGTATATGATCTATCTTGGAGAATGTTCCATGTGCACTCGAGAAGAAAGTATATTCTGTTGCTTTGGGATGCAGAGTTCTAAATATATCTGTCAAGTCCATCTGATCCAATGTATCATTCAGGGCCCTTGTTTCTTTATTGACTGTGTGTCTAGATGATCTATCCATTTCTGTAAGTGGGGTGTTAAAGTCCCCTGCAATGACCACATTCTTATCAATAAGGTTGCTTATGTTTATGAGTAATTGTTTTATATATCTGGGGGCTCCGGTATTCGGCGCATAGACATTTATAATAGTTAGCTCTTCCTGATGGATAGACCCTGTGATTATTATATAATGCCCTTCTTCATCTCTTGTTACAGCCTTTAATTTAAAGTCTAGTTTGTCTGATATAAGTATGGCTACTCCAGCTTTCTTTTGGCTTCCAGTAGCATGATAAATAGTTCTCCATCCCCTCACTCTCAATCTAAAGGTGTCCTCAGATCTAAAATGAGTCTCTTGTAGACAGCAAATAGATGGGTCTTGTTTTTGTATCCATTCTGATACCCTATGTCTTTTAGTTGGTGCATTTAATCCATTTACATTCAGTGTTATTATAGAAAGATACGGGTTTAGAGTCATTGTGATGTCTGTATGTTTTATGCTTGTAGTGATGTCTCTGGTACTTTGTCTCACAGGATCCCCCTTAGGATCTCTTGTAGGGCTGGTTTCGTGGTGACAAATTCCTTCAGTTTTTGTTTGTTTGGGAAGACCTTTATCTCTCCTTCTATTCTAAATGACAGACTTGCTGGATAAAGGATTCTCGGCTGCATATTTTTTCTGTTTAGCACACTGTAGATATCGTGCCAAGCCTTTCTGGCCTGCCAAGTTTCAAAGGAGAGATCAGTCACGAGTCTTATAGGTCTCCCTTTATATGTGAGGGCACGTTTATCCCTTGCTGCTTTCAGAATTTTCTCTTTATCCTTGTATTTTGCCAGTTTCACTATGATATGTCGTGCAGAAGATCGATTCAAGTTACGTCTGAAGGGAGTTCTCTGTGCCTGTTGGATTTCAATGCCTTTTTCCTTCCCCAGTTCAGGGAAGTTCTCAGCTATAATTTCTTCAAGTACCCCTTCAGCACCTTTCCCTCTCTCTTCCTCCTCTGGGATACCAATTATGCGTATATTATTTCTTTTTAGTGTATCACTTAGTTCTCTAATTTTCCCCTCATATTCCTGGATTTTTTTATCTCTCTTTCTTTCAGCTTCCTCTTTCTCCATAACTTTATCTTCTAGTTCGCCTATTCTCTCCTCTGCCTCTTCAAGCCGAGCTGTCGTGGTTTCCATTTTGTTTTGCATTTCGTTTAAAGCGTTTTTCAGCTCCTCGTGACTGGTCCTTAGTCCCTTGATCTCTGTAGCAAGAGATTCTCTGCTGTCCTGTATCCTGTTTTCAAGCCCAGCGATTAATTTTATGACTATTATTCTAAATTCACTTTCTGTTATATTATTTAAATCCTTTTTGATCAGTTCATTCGCTGTTGTTATTTCCTGGAGATTCTTCTGAGGGGAATTCTTCCGTTTGGTCATTTTGGATAGTCCCTGGAGTGGTGAGGACCTGCAGGGCACTTCCCCTGTGCTGTAGTGTATAACTGGAGTTGGTGGGCGGGGCCGCAGTCCGACCTGATGTCTGCCCCCAGCCCACCGCTGGGGCCACAGTCAGACTGGTGTGTGCCTTCTCTTCCCCTCTCCTAGGGGCGGGATTCACTGTGGGGTGGCATGGCCCGTCTGGGCTACTTGCACACTGCCAGGCTTGTGGTGCTGGGGATCTGGCGTATTAGCTGGGGTGGGTAGGCAAGGTGCACGGGGGCAGGAGGGGCAGGCTTAGCTCGCTTCTCCTTAGGTGATCCACTTCAGGAGGGGCCCTGTGGCAGCGGGAGGGAGTCAGATCCGCTGCCGGAGGTTTGGCTCCGCAGATGCACAGAGTTTGGTGTTTGCGCTGCGCGAGCAAGTTCCCTGGCAGAAACTGGTTCCCTTTGGGATTTTGGCTGGGGGATGGGCGGGGGAGATGGCGCTGGCGAGCGCCTTTGTTCCCCGCCAAGCTGAGCTCTGCCGTCCGTCCGGGGGCTCAGCAGCTCTCCCTCCCTTTGTCCTCCAGCCTTCCCGCTTTCTGAGCAGAGCTGTTAACTTATGACCTCCCAGACGCTAAGTCGCGCTTGCTGTCAGAACACAGTCCGTCCGGCCCCTCCGCTTTTGCCAGCCAGACTCGGGGGCTCCGCTTGGCCAGCGAGCCGCCCCTCCGCCCCGGCTCCCTCCCGCCAGTCTGTGGAGCGCGCACCGCCTCGCAGCCCTTCCTACCCTCTTCCGTGGGCCTCTCGTCTGCGCTTGGCTCCGGAGACTCCGTTCTGCTAATCCTCTGGCGGTTTTCTGGGTTCTTTAGGCAGGTGTAGGTGGAATCTAAGTGATCAGCAGGACGCGCGGTGAGCCCAGCGTCCTCCTACGCTGCCATCTTCCGGACTCCTCAAAACTCCACTTTAATTGTGATGTAAGTCAGAGGATTTCTATAGCATAAAGTGTGGAGTGCTTTTGCTACCTGTGCTCTCAAACCCATGTACTTCCACTCTAAAAATAGAAAATAAAATAAAATTTAAAAAAAGGATTCACTTGGCAACTGGAGATCCATTAGATGAAAGCCCTTAACATCTCAAGGAAGTGTCATCATTGTGAACCAAGGCCAAACAACATACAAACACCATAGGCACAAATTGTATTTAGAGACTAATGGCTCTGCCTTGATTTAATTTGTTGTGTTTTAATTTTAGGAACGGTTTTGTTATCAGCTCCATGTGATTACATTATTACATGAGTAACTTCTGTGGAAACCTGTTCAAAGGAAGCTTAAACTTAGTAACCAGCTTTCCAGATTTAGGGGAAGGGGAGGTCATAATACAGTTGAGGGAAGTATTTGTCTCAGTAGGGAAAATATTTGAGTATTTAAGTCTGATGCTGTCTTAGGCCAAAAAGTGGAAGGATTTTTAGCAGACCCTGGAGTTGTCACTTGTTTGTAATTATGGGGGAGAGGTTCATCTATCAGGCCCATTGTGGTACTTAGTCTACTATATTTATACATATTTTACATGATATAACTTGGCTCAGAAATGGTTATTGCTCCCTGGAGTGCCCACTCTTTTGTTTTATATAACCTGACTCCCAGAGTCTTTTCCATTAGGCTTGATGAGCTGTAGCAACATAGTAATTGAACCTATGGACGTGACGGGATGGACTGACAGGTCTAAGTCATTCAGTAGCTTCTCCAGCATTGTTGGCATTATGAAGTAAAGACCGTGTTTCTATTCACACACTGGCCTTTGCCTTTATAATTTTTGTACTCTACTTGCTTTTTTTAAAAATGTTTATTTTTGAGAGAGACAGAGTGTGAGCAGAGGAGGGGCAGAGAGAGAGGGAGACAATCTGAAGCAGGCTCCAGGCTCCGAGCTGTCAGCACAGAGCCCAATGCAGGGCTTGAACCCACAAACTGCGAGATCACAACCTCAGCTGAAATCGGGGACACTTAACTGAGCCGCTTATACCCCTCTACTTGCTTTTTAAAAAGTTGGTTAGTATTCAGCCCATTTGGAATGGCTCTGAAAGAGAGTAAGGTATACTTTATCTCTGATTTGTGGTTAAGTCTGATGAAAAGAAAGAGACTAACCAAATTTTTGAACATGCTGTCATTTTTTTTTTTAAATTTTTTATTTATTTTTGGGACAGAGAGAGACAGAGCATGAACGGGGGAGGGGCAGAGAGAGAGGGAGACACAGAATTGGAAACAGGCTCCAGGCTCCGAGCCATCAGCCCAGAGCCTGACGCGGGGCTCGAACTCACGGACCGCGAGATCGTGACCTGGCCGAAGTCGGACGCTTAACCGACTGCGCCACCCAGGCGCCCCCATGCTGTCATTTTTAAAGCACTTTTGTGGAATCTGGCATTGGAATTGAAATTGCAGAACTAAATGGCATATTGCACATAATATCCACATGAGGTTATCTTGGTAAACTGTGGCCTGTGTTGCTGGATGTGATATTTCAAGGAACAGGTCTCATGTCCCATGCCTCCTTGGTCTAACACTATTAACCTGCCCTTCTTGGCTTTGGTAAGCATAGATCTTTCTTGGGTGTGGTGATGGTGGTTCAGAAATAGCCCTTCTTCCTAGCCACAGGCTGTGCTTCTGTGTCCTCCTTATTCTACTCAACTGCCAAACTATACTGGAGATTTCCATGACTGTCTTGACACCCAGATTGAGTCAAGGAACACTTTCTCCATTTCTTCCATGGTATCTACCTTTGTGTTCCAGCTTCTACCCTGAATGGGCAAACACACACTCATGTACATACACTTGAAGGCACATGTTCCAACACCTATTAGTAGGTGATGATTTTTTAAATCACATTTTGGTGTTTGGCATTTACTAATTTTAGGGCCAACATCTAAAGCCATTTCTAATCCTTCCTAGGCTGTTGTCCAACAGCAACAACAAGAAGAAATCAGTTAATTTTCGAGAGATACCATGAGCCAGTCCTAGAGAGAGATGCTTTATATAAAGCATCTTATTTAATTCTTATACAGACATTGAACATTAGATGTTACCAGCTCTATTTTATATAAATGGTTCAGAGAGAACTTTGTCCCTGAGGATGGAGTTAAATACTGATATTACCAGTACTGCCCACTTACAAGGCCTTGATCAAGTGCACTTGATAACAATATAGCCTATCTCCACACTGGTCTTTAAACTTTGAAAACTGAATTCTGAAAGGAATTAGAAGTTGTCCAGAAGGAATGGAGAACCAGACCACTTCTGATCACTGGTAACCTCTACCAGACTCTCCATCATCAGATCCATTACTCCCTTAGACCATCCATCCATCAGCCCTACTTTCCCACCTCCAGATCTTCAGTGCTCCAAACATCCTACCCTTCCTCCATCAGTCCCCTTTCTTCCATCACGCCCTTTTATCTTTCCCTCCTCTCACCCTCTATCCTTCCTCCTCCATTGCCCCCTCAACCCTCCAAGGCCCCATCTCCCTAATTCTTCATCCAATACTATCCCCACACCACACGTTTAATTTACAGAGGACTTAAAATGTGCCAGGTAGTCTGCTATGTTTATTACATGGATAAACTCATTTAGTTGTCACAGAACTTTTTGCTATATTGTGTATATGGAAATTGACCCTCAAAGAGATTAGGTGACAAGCCCATAGTCACACAGTGTGTAAGTACTTGAGCCAGAATTTGAACCTCAGCAATTTGACTCTTGATCCTTTGTCAGGCACTATGCTATACTTAAAAAATATTTCATTTTACTAGGTAAAAATAAAATAAATGCAAATTAAAACAGTCCGATAATATCAAAATTATAGTATTTGACACTGGTGAATGAATATGCAGTTATTCAGATATCCTTACATTATGGGAGTACAGCTTGCATAGTGGTTTTAGAAAACAATTTCATATTATATCACAAACACTTTAAAACTTCATATGGTCTGACTCTGTCTTTCTTCTCCCACAAATTTATTCTAAAAAAACAATAAAACATACATAAATTTTTGTCTCTTGAAACACTATTTTGAGAAAGAAAAATGGAGAAGGCAATATAAATGTTTAGCAATGAGGTAAATCATTAAATATGATAAATCCAAATCTTAAAATGCAGTATAGCCATAAAAAGTTTTAACCTTTTTGTTGTGATATGTAGATACTTCTAGAAAAGTAAACAAAAATTATAATTTAATTAATGATTTAAAAAAAGATATCTATGTATCAATTATGTAGAATACAAAATGAACCAATCTTCCTTCTAGACTTCTGTGACCTACCTTCCTAATCACCATTTCCTTCCCGACCTTTTTTATCTTGATCTCCTTGCTGTCTAACTAGGGAAATTAGCTTGATTGTCCTTGTTTTTGAGCCCTAATAATTGGAATTTAATTTGTAGTTATTCTTTTTTATCTGTTTTTTCCAGTCACCATTAATCTATTCTATTGATGATGCAATTTGGGTTATTACAAAGTTTCAGGCTACTAAAAACAAAACAGTGCTTCTATAAAATTCATGAATTTTTGTCCTGGTGCATGTGAGCACACAATTTTGTATCTGTATTTCTGTCTCCACCTATGACATTACATGGTCATAGGGTCTATGTATCTTCAACTAGGCTCTGTAGTAATGGTCGTTTTCCAAAGTGACAGCAATAATTTATTCTGCCAGCAGGTTTGAAAGTTCGGTTGGCTTTCTTTTCTTTATTAATTTATAGATGTTCTTTATACATTTTCAAGGCAAGTAATTTTGGCTCTGTGTGTTGAAACATCTCCCAGGTGTGATTTGCCTTTCCACTCTCTTAATGGTGGTATTTGATTAAACATAGTTGTTCATGTTAATATACAATCTATCAATCTTTTGTTTCTTATGTTAAAAAATCTTTCCTTTCCTCATTGTCAGGAAGATAGTTTCTTAAATTGTTTTCTAAAAATTCTGTTATCTATCTGTGAATGACTATGCTGCAGTTTAAGTTGATTTTTAAGAATAATGTGAGGTAAGGATTCCAAATAATTTTTCCCTTATACCTACCGACTTGTCCCATGACCTCCATCAAAAAGATACTTTCCTTACTACTCTTTAGTGTCACCCTTTATAAATAAATTGCATTTTCAGTTTTGAATCATTGATCTATTTATCTATCATAATCTTAAACCAAATCCTGTCCTTAACTTTACTGTAAACTCAATGCTAAGCCAAACATTAAATCTAGTCCTAACTGTAGTTCTACCCCAACCCAATACTAATCCTATAGTCCTAACCCTAACACTAAACCTAAAGCCAACAAACTAATAACCCTAATCTTTTAATGTAACACTAATCCAAATGAAACCTAACCCAAGTTCTAACTCTGCATCAAAAGTGAACCCTCAAAGATAAGGATAAAGCATTCCAGCCTAAATCTAACACTTACCTTAACCGTAAATGTCAACAATAAAACTAACCCTAACTTTCTGCTATTACTGAAACCTTCTTTGTGGTCCCGCATAAGGTCAGTTTTTATAAATGTCCCATGTAGATTGACAATAATATATATTTTGTGTTTGTTGGGTGCTGTATTCTGCACATGGTCAAGTTTAAA
The DNA here is from genome assembly GCF_023721935.1 of Panthera uncia. NCBI lineage: Eukaryota > Metazoa > Chordata > Mammalia > Carnivora > Felidae > Panthera > Panthera uncia. The sequence continues at coordinate 36,330,517 of NW_026057578.1, read as the reverse complement.
TTGTTCACTTCTTCTCTTTTAATTTTATTGGTGTTTATTTGATTTTTCTATCTGAAAAAGATATGTTTAAATTGCCTATGCATGAGTTTTAGCCCTGCAGTATCATTTAACCTATGTCTGGTAAAATTTTGCATATGCAGCCCTCTCTAATTTTCAGTCCATGTGTGTGTGTGGGGGGAGGTGTGCAGTAAAGGAAGGAAGAGTTGCTTACTCTCTTGAAATCATTGACTACTAGGTAAACAGTGTGGGCTTGTCAAATGAATGATGAGATTATGTGGAGCAAAGCTTGGTTATACATGACCACCCAGCCACTAGCCAACCACCAAACAGTGAGAGAGCCCAACAAATATCAGCAGAATTGTGTTTGTGAGTCATAGCTGACTGTATATTCACAAGGAAGCCCGGGGAAAGTCAACCCAAGCTGATAATCAACCCAATCATGAGCAATGACAAGTGCTTATTGTTTTTAGCCACAGAATTTTGGGATGGCTTGTGATGCAGGACTAGTTAACTGATACAATATTCATATCCCAACAGGATTTTGTAGTATTTTAACACAGAACTCACAAATTTCATGGATGGGTGGTATCCTCACAAATGTATTTACATGTTCACATCTTCCTACCTAACAGTGTATGCATCAAAAAGGTTGGACTTTCACCAAATTCACCTTGAAAATTTAAGGCCATTTGAGCAACCACTGTAGAAAACAACCACACAGTGAGTTAGGTCACTGCTACAATACCACCAATGCATCTCAAGGTGAAGGAGGTGAAGGAAAGATACTTCCCCTTGAACACAGTTTCAAAACTCAGGTTTTACCTGTGTCATATTTTGATATTGCATGTTTTCTGGGGACTGATTTCCTTCCTTTTAAACTGATGAAATACTCCTACAAATCAGGAGCCATATGCCTTATTGTGTGGTAGTAAAAATTTAAAATATATGTTAATAAAAAACACTAAGAAAAAGAAGAAAAAAGAAAGTTAAATATTTAATGTCACTTCTTACAGTTGTTTCCATTTCTTGGAAAAACTCCTAGCATAATAAATGAAGCAAACATTTCCATCATAAATACATTTATTATTTCCACATGGTGTGTATATGTGTAGTATGTGCAATTAGGTTTGCTTTCAAATTAGAAATGCTTTAAATCTCACACAAAGAGTCATTTCTCTTTCATCAAGGGGGCCTGTCAGCCTGGATTTTCTCACGGAGACTGGAGAGACCCAAAGGAATTCTACATCTGTTCTCCTTAGAGAATTAAAGTCATGTCTTTGGTACTTTCATAGCTTCTTTTATTTTCTTTTATTTTTTAAACCATGAAGGAGTGTGTATCTGATTCAGTGTTCCATGTCTTGGCCCATCCGTCTTTCTTTCTATTTTACAAATTGCCTTAGTCTTTGAAGGATACTTCTCTTACTCCTGTGGTGTGTACCCACCTAGAATGTATTTGTCCAAGCTTCTTTTAAACACAGCATTGGTCAGCCTTACCAGGTTAAATGACATTGCCTGGTGTCCCTACCTGCCAGTGAGAAAATAGATCTAAGGATCATCACTCTGTAGCCACACTCTGGAGTTCAGGAACACTAGCTTTCAATTACAGAAGATGTTCAGATACTTGCTTGTGACCATGGATTTTAGTTCCTCAACTTAATTTTCTTCTCTGTCAAAGGAAATAATAATGCCTGCATGGCAGGATTAGTGAGAGAATTAGAGATAATATTTTTAAACTAATGGTAGAAGTTCATAAAAAGTAATTGTTTTTATTAGCAATAATAGTGTTAGTGTAGGGAAACCTCTTTTTACAGTAAAATTTCAAAAAGACATAAAATGCCTAGGCTAAACTTTGAAATCTGTTACTTAGTAGGCTAATGCTGCAGCTAAAGAAAGTACACTGTAAAGATGACAATACAGGGGTTCTGGAAAAAATTTACCATTCTAGAAATTCTCTCTTTAACATCTTTGCCAGGCTTTCTTTCACAAGATACGGCTGTCCTCCCCACTACTGCTTTTTTACCATCTATTTATTTTACAGTCACATGCTTCTATTGCCGTACTTAACTTGCCAATGTCATGAATGTTATCCACATTGCCAAGTCCACTGGATTTGTTCTGTTTTCTCACCTAAACTCTCCATATTAGACAATTACAGTTCCTGTACCTTTCCATCACATTCCGAAAATTCCAGTCGCAATTAGAAATCAGTCTCCAGTTCACTAGCCTTCAGTCCTAAGCACAATCCTCAGAAAGAAGTGATGGAAAGGAATATCTGTATACCTTTGATATTTTTACTAGTGGGATTCCTTCTGAACATAAAAGGTGTATAGGTGAGGAGTCACATTTTTGTGTGTGTGAACTCTTGTGTGTACATTAATAAAATCTATCTTTTCTCTTGTGGAAGAAAGAAAGGAAAAAAAGGAAGTAAAGGTATGTGGGTAATGTGAAACCAAACCCAGAAATATCCACCATGACAATTTTGGTAAATGCCTTAATTTTACAAGTAAGGGAATTACATTAAAAAAATAAATTTTTGGGGGGTGCCTGGGTGGCTCAGTCGGTTGAGCATCCATCTTCGGCTTGGGTCATGATCTCATGTTTATGAGTTCAAGCCCTGTGTCAGGCTCTGTGCTGAGAGCTCAGAGCCTGGAGCCTGCTTTGGATTCTGTGTCTCCTTCTCTCTCTGCCCCCTCCCCACTTGTGCTCTGTCTCTCTCTGTCTACCAAAAATAAATAAAATGTAAAAAATAAATAAATAAGTAAATAAAAATAAATTTCTTTGGGATGCTGCCAAAAGAGAAGCCTTACCTGAAATAACCTTAATTGAGCTAAAGTATAGGCCCTGGGCCCAATTCCCATTACGTATAACTCTGGCAAGAGACTGGGGTTGATGTTTTAACCAAAGCATTTCCAGTTGATCACATTGGCACCCAGACAGATCTATCTTGTGTGGCAACCTGTGAGGTATTGGGACGGACCAGAGGTCAACTTTTCAAGACGAGCTTTATGAAAGTGTTACCTGAAGTGTAATAGTCCTGTGCCTACAAAAAATTGTTCTAGCATTGGTCAACTGGAAGCATGCACAGATGCCTACTAGTGAATACAACTACCCTGCTTCATAGGTAGTTGTGGTCATTGGCCAAAGTCTGATGGAAACAAAAAATTCCTAAATATGAACATTTTCTTGCCAACTAAAAATATCTGTAAAGGGAGAAAACTAAAACCATGTCTAGTGTTATGTCAGCTGTTGTATGATTTCGTTTTTAAGACTGTAGCTGAAGGCCATGGGTCTCATTAATTCTGATTATTTTCCTCATCTTTGGATATGGAAGTTGATGCTGAAACCTTTCCTGTTTCTGCAGGCAAGATAAGGCAGTTGTAACTTCTTAGATATTGGCTCTGCTATGCTAAAGATCATGTTTGCCAATGGAGGTGGTTTTTTTTCCCCTTGGGAGTAATCTTGAACCAAAGTAGCATTCAGATTTATATAACAAAGAAGGAATACATTTCAAGAGAGCCAGAGTTCTGCCTTCAGGAAAGCAGAGTTTATTTCCATTTTGCAGATGGCGTAGCTGAGGTTTAGAAAAGTGAGATATCTTAGTCAGGGTCCCTGATCAAATAAGTGATAGAAGATGGTTCCTTAAATCCGGTAGAATACACATATACCTTTCAACATGGCTTTTATCAGTCAGAATAGGCCGGGTTATATTGCAGTAACAAATAGCCCCAAATCTCAGTGGCTTATATCATTGAAGGTTTTCTCTTTCATGCCCTTACTACTTCATCCATTCTGCAAACTATAGGTTTGTTCTATGTGTCTTTATTCCAAGACACAGACTGATTAAGACACATCTTCCGGCATCATTACTTGTTTTATTGTAGAAGGAAAAAAAGTGATGGAGAGTCATATATTGCTCTAATTGTCGATGTCTGGGATCCTGAACAAATAAAATGGTTGTTGTTTAAGCCACTAAGTTTTGGTATGGTTTGTTATGCAGCAATTGATAAGTGATGCACAGGGAGAAAATAAAAGAAATAAAATTCACCTACATATCCTTCAACCTTCTGAGCACTGTTATATTTATTACTGAGTACTAGGGATTTTCTCCTGTTTCCAATGGGTAAAGGGCCTAAGCCAAGTTGAAGCAGCTCTACGTTTAGAGTGGCACAAGGTGGGCATCAATGCCAAATTCAGCGATTCTCATCCTGCTTTCCTTATTCTTGCAATGGCTTACAAAATATTCATGTTTATAAAATACTTACATGTACTGTTCTATTTGATAGCCACAGTATCCCAATAAAGTCAAATGTCTATTTATTTCCTTATGACAATAAAAAGAGGCTGCAGATAACTCTGGTGACTTGCCCAAGAGAGTAGGGTTAGTAAGGTTGAAAGAAATCCAGATGTTTAAAATCATTTTCCTTGGGCGCCTGGGTGGCTCAGTTGGTTGAGCAATGCACTTCGACTCAGGTCATGATCTCCCGGTTTGTGAGTTCGAGCCCCACGTCGGGCTCTGTGCTGACAGCTCAGAGCCTGGAGCCTGCTTCTGATTCTGTGTCTCCCTCTCTCTCTCTGCCCCTCCCCCACTCATGCTCTGTCTCTGTCTCAGAAATAAATAAACATTAAAAAAATAAAAAAAAATCATTTTCCTTGGTGTATGTATTATTTCATGCCTACCCAGGTAGCCTATTTGGTGAATCTTTACTGAGATTGAAAAAGGGAAAAACCAGAAATAAATTAATCTACTGATGGGTTACAGGAATGAAGGCCAACTTCAAACAGAAACAAGAAGACTATAAATCATGTTGTATACTATTATTCAACCCTTAATCATGTATTTCCTAGTTAGTATCTACATATTGCTTCCTTGATTTTCCCTGTATTTTAAAGCCAAACAATGTGGATAATTTGTTGAACATGGGAGCTCACATTTACTTACGTAACTACATCCTTTGCTACTTGATCTCAACTTTAAATTCCAATTCATTTATTTGTTTTATTTTATTATTTTTTAATTTTATTTATGTATTTTTTAAATTGACATCCAAGTTAGCATATAGTGCAACAATGATTTCAGGAGTACATTCCTTATGCCCCTTACCCATTTAGCCCATCCTGCCTCCCACAACCCCTCCTGTAACCCTCAGTTTGTTCTCCATATTTATGAGTCTCTTCTGTTTTGCCCCCCTCCCTGTTTATATTATTTTTGTCTCCCTTCTCCTATGTTCATCTGTTTTGTCTCTTAAAGTCCTCATATGAGTAAAGTCATATATTTGTCTTTCTCTGACTGATTTTGCTTAGCATACTACCTCTAGTTCCATCCACATAGTGGCAAATAGCAAGATTTCATTCTTTTTGATTGCCCAGTAATACTCCATTGTATATATGTACCACATCTTCTATTTTATTTAAACAATTTTTTAATGTTTATTTTTGAGAGAGAGGGAGACACAGAATCGAAAGCAGGTTCCAGACTCTGAGTTGTTAGCACAGAACCTGACTCAAGCCTCGAGCTCACAAACTGCAAGATCATGACCTGAGCTGAAGTCAGACACTTAACTGACTGAGCTACCCAGGCGCCCCTGAAATCAATTTATAGAGAAAAAGGAACAGTTGGAAAATAAAGTCATGTCCTCACTTTCAGAGAGGTTGGAAGTCCCTTTTGGAGGTTGTAAAATACAATGAGCTTTAAACACTGAATGGTCAAAGTGGTATTTGAGTATCTCTGAAATGTCCTCAATGTGTGTACTAAATTCTTTGACCTTTTGCAGCATAAAAAATGCTTAAGTGGGTGTCTGTGGGTGTAACTTGTCACTTACCCTTTCTGAGCCTCACTGGCTTCATATGTAAAGTGAATATTAACTACCACCATGTCATGGAGTAGTCAGATGTGTAATGTATCCAGTAGAGTACCTGTCTTATAGAAAGCTCCAAACAGTGACTACTTTCATTATTACCACCCACCTTTTAAGGTAGATGCAGCAGATATTAAATTTATCATCTGTCCATAGTGGACAATAAAGCTGAACAGAGTTAATACATTTATTTAGTATTGTACAGGAAATTAGTGTCTGAGTCAGAGGTGGAGCCCTACTCTCATCTTCTGTCTCCACCACATTCCTGCTAAATCACGTGGTAATAGTCGTGTAATGGTAAAAGACAAAAATGTCTCAATTAATTCAGCATTTACATATCTAACATTTATGGATCACCTCTATTTTGGAAAAGTATTGTCCTAGGCACTGGGGAAGCTCTGCAAATAAAACAGACAGTATTGCATAATGGACAGACGCATGGCTTTTAGAGACCAGAAGACTGGGCTCTGACTCCTCCCTCTCATCAGCTCTCTGAACTTGAAAAAACTAACTTTCTCAAGCCTTAATTTCCTCATATTTAAAATAATAATTACATTTATTTCTTATCACAGCTCTCTGAGACAGAATAATACAAGGTGTGTGAAATCATAGGAAGACTCACAAATCATATTTGTTAATAGTATCTTTTGTGCTTGCTGTTTATCCTGATCTCAAAGACCTTATATTCTGGTAGGGGGTATAAGACTTTAATATTAAATGTATAATAAGAAAAAAAATGAATCCCTATGGATGGAACAGATGAAATACTGTGGGGAGTGAAGGGGAGGACATATTACTTCTAGCTGTGAAATCTGACCAAGGTTTTTTGGAGGAAATATTATATGAATGAGGCCCTAAAATACAGATGGATTTGATGGATTTGTTGCATGTGGAAACTTTCAATAGACTCTTTTTTCATAAAGAATTATGTTTCATATTGGGCATGAGTAGGTCTCTTTAAGAGGTATATATAATATTTTTGGTAAAGAGACGTTTGCAGATGGGTGAACTGAGACATCAAGAAGCTAAGAAATTGTTCACGGTTATGGAGAACAAATATCATTTGTCCTCTTGTGATCTGTTTTCTGACCCAACTTCTTCACTGAGCATTGACTCCAAAGAAGTATCTGTTGGCACAAGGAGTAATTCGATGCTACTTTTGCCTATTAGAGTATTGTAGGATCTTCAAAGATTGTTAAATCAGATACATGCTTAGAATCAGGTTCTGCCATCTATCATTGTGGAATCAAACATGCTATAAGTTAAGAGTGATATTTTCCTGAGTGGCCAGTGTAATTACTTTTGTTCCAGAAGCCAGCAGGGTGGGACCTGGATCACCCTTCACTCTCCAGCAAAGCCCCTGCTAACAAGTGAAACTAAATTGCTTCTCTCCCCTGTATACATCTGGGTCCATTTGTGCAGGCCAAATAGATTAGCCTCTAATATCTTGAAACAGATGTTAGCAATTGGAATTGTCTTATGTGTGCAACATGTTCCATAAGTTGGTGGGGATATTCTGGGCTCCAGGGTGTGTAGAGACATCATTCTGGGTGGGGTTTTCCAAACAATCAGTGTGGGTGAGAGTGTTGCTGGCAAGGATTTGCTCTCCACCACACTTTACTCAGTAGGAGAGCTACATGGAGGAAAGTGCCAGGTAACTCCATAAGAAGGATGAATGCCTTCGGAGCCTAACATGTACGTTAGTCAAGATCTGGTCAAGAAAACCAAAGACACACTAGCTATTTTAACACAAAGTATTTAACATAGAAGATGTAGTGAGTAGGAAAAGCCAAAACTGGAAAATTAATATAACAGCGTAACTGCAGGAAGAACTATCATCCCTGGGGTTGGGGGAGAAGAGAGATGATACTGGTTGTACAGTGGTGAAACCCAGATTTCTAAGATGCAGATGCCTCCTAACTGAAGCTGATACCCCAAAAACACAAATTAATGACCCTGCAGAACTGGTACTCAGAACTGTGTGTGGCTGGTACTGGAACCTGGAAGGGGCTGCACTGAAATTTTCCTGGGAGTGCAAGGAAAATGGAAACTGGAACCAACTGACTTAAATTTGCATGCCTGGGTCCCATTCTGGACCTACTGACGCAAAAATCTTAGAGTGGGCATGTACATTTTTTAATAATCTTTTCAACTGCTAATTGACATTGTCAAAACAGGTGGGACTACTGTACCCTTACCCTCAAAGCATTTTAAGATGTTCCTAACTGATTTAATATGTCCATGAATTGTCTTTAGCTGTCCTGACCTTTCCAGAAATTGGTGGTATAGATACCTGAGCTATCACCAGCCATAACTTTCTCAGTGGATATCAAATAGCCAGTTGCTAGATCTGTCTGGGTCATCTTGCCAACACTTTACTCCTAATGCTTGCATCAACCTGGTGAATTAGCCAAGTGGTAATAACTAATTATTCATTCACTCAGTGCCTATTATATGCCAAAAAATATGCTAGGAGCAAACACCCAACTTAAATAAAAACCAGCGTAGTCTTGGCCCCTGTGTAGCTTTCATCTATTAGGAGTGAGACATTTACAAGTAAACACATTAATTAATATGTGATTTTAAATCTAAGCAAATTTCATGAAGGAGCAAAATAGAATATTATAAAAGAGTATTATGGTGGATTGGTTGCAAAAATGACCCTAATTATTCTACTAACTGCAACTACACCACCTGCAACCTGACTTTGGAGCTCCTCCCAGTAAGAGGTAGTCTGTTTCCTTGTCTCTTTGAATCTGAGCTGGCCTCTATGACTTGATTTACCTATTAGAATGTTGTGGCAGTGGCACTATATCAGTTCCAAGATTAGGTCTCCCTCCTGGAAATACCTGCTACTACCATGTGAACAAGCTCAGGCTATCGTGCTGTAGGATAACTGACTATGTGAGCTGTGATGGTTTGTCTCATGTGAATGAGACCTTGTGGAGCAGAGGTGGCCTATCCCAGCTGAAGACCCTTGAGCAGCTGATCACAAATGCATAAATGTATGCAGCCAACACTGGAAGAGCCACCCACTTAAGCCCAAATCACTAATCTGATGCATCATGAGCAAAAAAGTGTTTTGTTTTTAAGTCATTAGGCAGGTTTTAAAGTGGTTTTTTATACAACAAAAGGAATTGATAGAAGTAATAAAACTAAGGGAAAATCTGTGCTTCAGGATTAATTATCATTCTGAATTATCCGATTCTGATTCTGTGTTTGTAGCCTCTGGACCTCTCATTGCTTAAAGCTGTTTTATAACTGTATGCTATACAGAACTGATTGTGGTGCAAATGATTCTTGTCTGTGGACATGCAAATAATGTATTTGCATGTATTTGTGTAGGAACAACCCTCTTCCCTGTGGAAAAGCTAGTTTTGAGCCCACTGCAACTTAATTTCAATATTCTTGAGCTAAAAAGTGTTTTGATTTGCATACTCTCTATTACAGCTTTATTACATAGTTTACCTAGCATATATGTTTATAATTTATATAGCATAAAGTTAATCCATTTCCAACTCAGTGAATATACAACTCAATTTTTTTAATATGTGTATAGAGTTGTGTAATCATCAACAAAACCTAATTTTCATCACTTTAAAAAGAAGTCTTGTACCAATTAGCAGTCATTTGCCAGCTACTCTCCCACCCTCCCAACCTCCAGGGCATTGGTCAGCATTAATGTACTTTTGATCTCCACAGATGTACTTACTCTAAACAATTTATATAAAGGGAATCATGCAGTATGTTTTTCTCTGACTTCCTGAATTTAGCATAATAGTTTAGCAAAATATTTTTTAAGAATTATCCATGTTGTAGCATGTATCAATACTTTTTGTGGATAAACAATATTCTATTATATCAATAAAACCACAGTTTATTTATCCATTTATCAATTAATGGACATTTGGGCTATTTCCACTTTTTTTTTGACTATTACAAATAATGCTATTGTGAGCATGAGTGTACAACATTTTCTGTGGACATATGTTCTCATTTCTCCGGGGTATATACTTAGGAGTGGAATTGCTAAGCCAAATGGTAAATGTATATTTGGCATTTGAAGGAGCTGCCAACCTATTTTCCAGTGTACCTGCACCATTCTACATCCCCACACCAATGTATGTGGTGGGTTCCAATTTCCCACATCCATGCCAACAATTGCAATTGTGTGTCTTTTTTATTATAGCCAACCTGGATGGGTATGAGGTAGTATCTCACTGTGATTTTGATTTGCATTTTACTAATGATTAATGATATTGAACAACCTTTTATGTGCTTATTGGTCATTTTTATATCTTCTTAGGAGAACTATATATTAAATCGTTTGCACATTTTATAGTTGGATTATTTGTCATTTTATATTCAGGATACATGTCATTTTATATTCAGAAGATACATGATTTGCAATGACTTTCTCAAGACCATAGATTGTCTTTTCATTTCTTTTTGAAGTACAGAAGTGTTTAATTTTGATGCAACCCAGTTTATTTTTTCTTTTGTTACTTATGCTTTTTGTGTCATGTAAGAAACCATTGCCTAACCTAAGCTCACAAAGAGGCATTATTCTAGCAGTTTTATAGTTTTAGCTTACATTGTTACATTTTATAGTTTTACATTTTTATAGTTTTAACTTACATTTAAGTGTACAATCCACTTGATATATATATATATATATATGTATATATATATACACACACACACATATATGCACACACACATATATACATATACACTTATATATATATACATATATACATATTAGTGTTTGTTTATTTTAAGAGAGAGTGCACATGCAAGTGAGTGGGGGAGAGGAGAGACAGAGAGAATCCCAAACAGGCTCTGTGCTGTCAGCACAAAGGCCAATGTGGGACTCAATCCCGTGAACTATGAGATCATGACCTGAGCTGAAATCAAAAGTCAGACACTCAATCCACTGAGCCAGCCAGGCATCCCTTGAGCTATTTTTGTATGTTATGTGAGATAAGGGTCCAAATTCCTTCTTTTTTATGTAAATTTCCATTTGTCCCAGCATTTTGTTGAGAAGACTGTTCTTTCCTCATTGAACTGTCTGCTATGTTGTTGAAAATTGACTATAAATAATAGAGTTTATTTCTGGATTCTCAGTTCTATCCCATTGATCCATAATGCTATCTTCATGCTGGTCTTGATTCCACATTGTTTTGATTGCTATAGCTTTGTAGTAAGACTTGAAATTAGAAAGTGTGTCTTTCAACTTTCTTTTTCAAGGTTTATTTGTTCTAGGCCTCTTGCATTTCCATATGAATTTCAGGGTCAGCTTATCAACATTAGCAAAAGCACTGGCTGGGATTATGATAAGGATTGTGTTGTAACTGTAGATCAATAAAAGGATTGATCTGAATTGTGAGATCTGCCTGTTCCCATTATTTAAACTGAGTTAAGTAGAGTCTTTACATGTGCTCATTAAAAATGTTTATGAAAGTTACGCTTTTATATTTTCTTAAAAATTACTTTCAACAACAGACATTAAATTTTGGAGTGTTACAGGGGTCGGCCCTAGCCTCTCATCATTCCCTACTCTACACTTTTTTTCCTAACCACTGTTATTCACACCCACAGTTTCAATTAGCCTCAATCTACACATCACTGCCTCCCAGATTGTTTTCCCTCTATCTAAAACCTCATTGTCTAAGCTCCAGACGTAGGCTCTTAATTCTATCTGCCTACTCAACATCTCCACTTACATATCCCAAAGACACTTCTAACTCAACAGGATTGAGCTTGAATTCATTCCTTTACCTCCCTGGCCTAGGTCCTATTCTACCATTGATCTCTATGTCATTAAAGGAGAATATCTTCCATAAGTTTGCTCAAGCCAGATACCTGGGAATCACAGTTTACACCCCATCCTTTCTGCCTCTTTTCCTACCAAATTCACCTTAGAAATATTCACACAACCAGTTCAGCCCTCTCCATTGCTACTGATACCCTTCCCAATGTAAGCTGCCATTATGTCTGTCTTAGACTACTGCAATAGTCTTCTAACTGGTTTTCTTATATCTACTGTGGCCACCATTCCTCTGTTCTCTTCACTGTAGGCAGATTTCAAATATCAAGTCTGATCATGTCAGTATTCTTAAAATCTGTAATGGCTTCTTGTATCTCTTGCATCTTATATCTCTTAGATAGAGGTCTGTCTCCTATAATACAGGGCCATGTATGGCTTGGCTCTTGCTTACCTTTATATCCTCTCTTATACTGCTTTCCCCTTCTACCAACTACCTGAACTTTTGTTCTTTTATTGGATATACAGTTGTCCCTTTTGCATCTTCTTTTCCCTCTACATGAACCATAGACTATCCAGATTTCCATCTACTTACGTTCTGTGTATCTTTTAGATATTTGGTAATTTTTACAAAAAAGGATTCTGATTTCCGAGCCAGGCAAAGTTTTGTGACATGGTTTTTTTGTGTGTGATATTTTTACAGAACAATGTCACTTTCCTTAGGGCATCTATTAATGTTTATACCACTTATTTAAGTGAGAATTTGATTATTACCCATGTTCTTACTAGATTAAAGTCTTCACTAAATCAGAGACCCTATATATATTTGTTAACCTTATGTAATGGCCAGGCATCTTTCTCTTACAAAGAAGACATGAAACCAACTTCTGTTTAAAAGAAAAAAGGAGAATGAGGAGGAGAAGGGACAGAAAGAGAAGAGAAGGGAGGAAAGGAGAGGAGAAAAGGAAAGAAAACAAAAAGAAAAAAATTTTGAAGTAATATAATTGAAAAGTTTGGAGGTTCAAGTCTCAGTTCCAATTAGGTCAGGATTCATGTACACAAATGGTGGTTTCTCCTTATCTTTTGGCTCAGCTTTCTTCAACAAGCACTTCATTTTCAGAAAATCTCCCACCATGTTTTAGAAAGATGGCTAGCAACAGTCCAGGCTCAAATTCTGGACTACCACTTTTTCTAACTGAAAATGTGTCTCTGTTCTAATAGTTCCAGGGGAAGCTCCCAGTCTGATTCTCAGTGACATGGATTGGATCACATCCACTCCTGAACAGATTACTGTGGCCAGGGATGCTTGATTGCTTCCAGAACCAAAGGATAGGATCAGGCTTACTTAAACCATATGAGTAAGAATTTAGGAAAGGGCGCTCCTCAAGGGAAGGAAAAGAAGAAGGAAAATAAATGCTGAATAGAAAAAGCACGAGTAACTCTTCAGTACTTAGTGCATAGTGTCTGGCATATAATTCTTGACCAATAAGTATTAGCAGAATGAATGAAGTAAATCAGACACAGTTGATGTCAGGAGAGCAAGTGATAAAATAGGATGCTTGGAGTAGATTGATGGAATGAATGAATTTGGCCTTGAACCCTGTTTCTATTATTTACTGCCTGGGTAACCATAAGCAAAATCCTTTAACACCTTGATCTTTAGTTTTTTTTGTCTGTTCACTATGACAATTCTTAATAACCAGGAGTCTTATGAGACAAATGTACTAATAAGTATGAAGTGCCTATCAGTGTCAATTCTTCTCTCTCCATTCTTTGGAGGTCACAGTCTGGATCTGGAACACAGCTGTCCCAATTTTTTTTCTGATGACTACTGAGCATCTGCCAATCATACAGGAAAAAAAAAAGAGGAAAGAGGACTAAATTTAAGAAAAAATGGAAATGGTGGTTATGAGTCAGATGAGGTTGACAGATATTCTACAAGCCCTCTTTTCTACACCAACCAATAGAACCTTGAGCCAATAATATCCTTTCTATTCAATTCACACCCAGTTCTCAGGGAGTTGTAGCTCAGAGTTAGTACAATGAACTTGGCTGTATTGTTCTGTGCTATTTCCTCCTGTCTTCGCCTGAAACCACATTTCAATCAATTGCTAATGTCAGTGTGGGAGTCATAATCCTGCTTTAGCACTGCTGCAAGTTACCACATCTCTGTGGGTCAGGGAAGGGAGTTTGTCTAAGGGAGTATACCTGAAAGCTAGACAAAGCTTTCTGTTTTCTCCCAGACAGTGAACTATAGCGAGATCCAGCCCAGTCAATCTCATAAAATACCTTCCTTCTTGCCAGGGAAGAGGTTAACTCTATAGCTACCCCTGCCAGGTTGTGAACCTTTGAAAATTAATGTACCCCCAGTTCTGTCTAACTTGTCTTTACAGACCATAGGAATCTTGCCTAAAATCCACAGCCTATTAGAGACATATCTAAAACTTAATTGACGTTTTGTGTGTGAATTTTCAGGCCATGTCAAGCATAGAATACCTTTATGCTATGTTATCAGATAGATCACTGTGCAAATAGTGTCATGATAAAGAACTCAGAGAAGAGACATCCACGGTATTTGGAGACAGGACAAGCAATGATCTGATTCCCCAGTGACATGAGATTATCATCTGTATGAGGTGTGTCACAGTGCCTTAGCCTAGTCAGTATAATATCATGTGCTTGTCAGTTAGCTTCAGCTTTAACTCAAGTCATAGTTCTCTTCATCAAAAATGCACAATCCAGGGTGACCAGTGGCATTACTTAGTGCCATTCTACAGGAACAGCTGCCATAATCACCTCTTGTTCCTGCTTTGATCATGGTTTTTCTAGTTAGTGTACTGAATTTGACAAATATTGGTGAAAATGAGTGTGATGAATGCCAGAAATGGGCAAAGTTAAAGGATACAATTTTTTTAGAGACATTTCCCAGTAATACATAAATGGTGAATTAGAATTCAGTTAGTACAAATTCCTCTTAACCAGTTCCTATGTGATACTGTGTTTAGCTGTTGATTTAAGGGGACAGTTAGTTACCTGAGCCCAGCTCCAAAAGGAATGCTGTGTCTACTTTAAGTGAAATGTCCTGCAAGGAGTAGTCAAGACAAATGTAACATCACTGAATTTATAGTCAGGTTTTTTGCTAAATTAATGACCAGATATGTGGTAGACTTTGGTTGGAGACTTGATTTCATTAATACCTGGCAGTGATGCTGGGGGAAAGTAACTAACTCCTACTTACCTCAAACTGCTTTTAGTGGCTGTGCCATGATCTCCTCCCAAGAGAACATAAAGTAGGACATAGTTAATTTAGTTTGGTTAATAACACATAATTAAAAAAAAAAATATCTTTGGTCAGTTTTCATCAGATTATATCAGCCATTCCTGAGCCTTAAAATATTACTTCAGTAGTATAGATGGCCTGGATATGATAATTATTAAGATGATAATTATAATTTGATAAGCAATTGACATTTGTTCAAAGCTGTATAGATCACAAGAGTAGAGTACTTTGTTCACATACACGTCATCAGACACAATAAATAAAGGTGATATCTTTTAATAATGGACATATTTATTCCCCCCATAGCACACAGTGTTCAAGTGTTAAAATGGCAGGATGTAGGTATCAGGTGGGAGAGGTGCAAGGATGTGTAAGGCCAAGAGACTTTTTTTCAAGTCTCCTCTTGTGTCACATTTGCTAACATCTCATTGGCTAGAGTAAGTCACATGGTTGTTGAGTCAAGAGTGAGAAAGTTCTACGAAGTCCTTTCTGCTGGCTGGGGAATGCCAGTGTAACCTCACAGCCACAGAAGGTATGGCTCCAATATGGAAACAGTCTGGGCCTTGAGTTACCAAGGGGGGAGGAGAGACAGCCTCCTGGCTGACAGCCTCCTGAATGCTCCCCAAACTTCATCAAATTGTTATGAAGAAAGTAGTAACCTGTTACTGTAGTAGGTCTATGAGATCTCTTTTTTATGATTGTGTTGTTTGTAAACCCCACACAGCCAGGCTTATTTTGACATACACAGAAATCATAACATTCCTCCCTTGAATTTCTCTTTTAGGTAGCTTCATAGTATATTCTCTAGTCTCTAGAGTGTGTATGTGTTTAGAGTTACACTTTTGCTCAGTAAATCCACATCTTGTAGAAAAATCATAAGACAGTCAGAAAACATGTGCAGGAGTCATAGGTCTACTACCTAATATGCCATGTGATGTAAGCTATTTAGCTTTTTTAAGAAATTTCTTCTTCTAGAAGGTTGAGGCAATAGCATCTATTTTGTGTGGTTACTATGAGGCTATGAGAAGCATATGTGATAATAGCTATTAATTTTTCTCTTAGACTGAAGTATGCAAATACTAATTGTTATTAGTATTTGGAACTTGCCAAATCAAATGAGGAATAAACATGAAGTTGTTATAATTCTGGAGACACATCCCTCATATTTTCCCAATTCAAACTTACTGGACTTGAACAACAGTTTTGCATCCAAGATTCTGGGTTTTTCATGTTCACAGACAGAAATTCCTACGTTAAGTAATCATCCCTTCCAGGCAAAGTCCAAAGTTTTCCTTCCTGGGGTTTGCAGGTTCTTTCAGATGGAGGCTACTTTTCTACCTTATCCCCAGCCACCCCATCACTGACTTCCTCTGTATTCCTGCCATCCTGAACTTCCCAGGGTTCAGAGACCTATGTCTCTGCACAGCTTCCCCTAGGACTGGAATCTTCTCGCTTCCTTGCCAGGCCACCTGTATTTCCCCATGCCAGGGAGGCAAACTGCTCCCCAATACCAAAATCTGGCTTCCAACTTTGTGTTTTTGGGAAAGCCTCTGCTGCCTCTCCACCCACCCTCCAGGTGGAGTTAGTCATTCTCTTCCTGAGCTGGAACAGAGCCTTATACATTCTTCTTATAATATTTCATTTATTTTGTTTACAAGTCTGTCTCCCCAACAAGATGCTGAGCTTTCTGGAACAAGTCTGTGTTATTCATCTCCACCCTTAGCACCTAGCCCAGTGCCTGGAACATTAACAAAGGCATTTGGGTCCCCAGATAGATTCCTCTGAATTTTCTATGCTGTATGCAGAGAACTGGTAGATTAGATTTACTGAAAATAACCTCTGTCTTCTTTGAGGGTTTTGATGAACATTTGAAATTCTAGGATAGCCATAATATAGAGAAAATATATTTCCCCCAAATAGAGTTTCCCCCTCCAGATTGGTGATAAGTCCTAGCATTGAGCCAGTGGTTCTCAAATTCTAGGAGCATCTAAATTACATGGGAGAACTTGATAAAAATATTGGGCTGAGATCCCTACCCCAGACCTAAGAAATTACAGTTTTTGAGGGTAATCCCAGGCACCTGAATTTCCACAGACTTCCCCAAGTGATTCTGATGCGTATCATTTTTTAAAACCATTGCACTAGGCCAATCTGACTTATAAATTGCTGGTTCCAATTGCTTCAAATGTTTCCTGTTGTCAAAAGGAACAGAAACAAAAGCATCCATTCAGAGGGCTAGGTGTGTTCTCCCCACCTGGCCACAGGTGCCCAGGCTCTCCCTGGAGAAGTACTGTCGCCTTTCTTATCGCTCAGCCGCCTTTGATCAGGAGCTTCTTCATTCTGGCTCATTCTTCACTTCAAAGCTGGAAACCTGATCAGCTCCACTTTCTTTCCTTCACCCAGGGCCCAGGCGGCCCCGCAGGTGGGCTGGTCACTTGGGAAGTCTGTACAGCCAGCCTTCAGCATTCTGTTAGAGACCAAAGGCCAGTCTTTTGTGTAGCACTCCTGTCTGATTCTCCCCCTACACAACTGGTGCCAAAGAGAAACTGGGAGAGGAAATAGGACCTTGTTCTAAGCCTGCCGCCGTGGGTGTGGAATAACCACACTTAGGGCACAGTTTTAGGAACAGTTTTGCAGTGTTCAGTCTCCTAATCCCTGAGGCAAGTCTTCCTGAGTGAAAGAGCAAAGGTTCTTTGTAGAAAAGAATCACTTGGAGCCTCCAGAATAAATCTTCTTTTATCTGAGCCACTAAAATTAGCTCCCAAGAGAAACTTTACATAAGGGAAGATGATTGATGATTTGGCTTTATGAATATAGGAGCAATGTTCAGTTTCCTTGGTAAATTTCTTAATATCAGAAGAGTAGCGTGTTCTGGGGTAAGATGTTGTCTTCAACACAGACTATCAATCCATGACCTCCAAATTCCCTCTTACCCCAAGTGCCCACAGGGTGAAACAAACCTTACTTTTAAATGAGTACAAATAAATTGTAAGGTCATTTAACAAAAACAGCTTTGTTGAGATACACTTTCCATATCATAAAATTTACCTATTTAAAGTGTACACCTCAGTGTTTTTAGTATGTTTGCCAAGTTATCCAATGATCACCACAATTGAAGTTTGGAACATTCTCATCACCTAAAAATCTCATGCCCATCAGCAGTCACTCCGCATCTTCCTCTTTTGGCACAGCCCTGGGCAACTCGAGTATACTTTCTACCTCCATAGGTTTTCTTATTTTGGACATTTTATATAAGTGGAATCAACAGTATGTTGTCTTGGGTGACTGGCTTCTTTCACTTAGGATAATGTTTCCAAGTCTCATCCATGTTGTAGCATTTATCAATGCTTTATTCCTTTTTGTAGCTAAATAATATTCCATTTTGTGAATATGCCACATTTGTTGAGCCATTTATTCATTGATGCATATTTGCATTGTTTCTATTTTTTTACTATTATGAATAATGCCACTATGACTATCTGTATCAGAGTTTTTATGTGTACTGATGTTTAAATTTCATTGCTAGGAATGGAAGTGCTGGGTCATATAGTAATCCTGTAATTAATACTTTGAGAAGCTAGCAACTTGTTTTCCAAAGTGGCTACACCATTTTATAATCTCACCAGCAATGTATGAGGGTTCTACTTTGTCTATATCCATACTAAAACTTGTTGTCTTTTTTTTTTTTTAATTTTTTTTTTAACGTTTATTTATTTTTGAGACAGAGAGAGACAGAGCATGAACGGGGGAGGGTCAGAGAGAAGGAGACACAGAATCTGAAACAGGCTCCAGGCTCCGAGCTGTCAGCACAGAGCCCGACGCGGGGCTCGAACCGACGGACTGTGAGATCACGACCTGAGCTGAAGTCCGCCGCTTAACCGACTGAGCCACCCAGGCGCCCCAAAACTTGTTGTCTTTTTAATTGTAGCCATCCTAGTGGGTGTACATTGGTATCGCATGGTAGTTTTGATTTGAAACACATTAATAACTAATGATGTTGAGCATCCTTTCAAATTCTTATTGACCACTTGTATATCTCTGAAGAAATGTCTATTAAAATCCTTTCCCATTTTTTAGTTGGCTTATTTGCCTTTCCATTATTGAGTTG
>NW_026057578.1:36194321-36311407 GCF_023721935.1 Panthera uncia | reverse complement strand
CAAAGGTATCATTTTCATATATTTTCTCCAACTATGGATTCTTCCCCTTTCTTGATGGTATCATTTGAACAAAAAGCTTTTAGTTTTAATAAAGTTCAATTTATCTGGTTTTTGTGTTTTTGGTATTATATTTCAGAAGCTATTTCCTATTCAAAGTCACAAATTTATTTTATATTTTCTTCTAAGAGTTAAAAATTTTTAAACCCTTAAATTTAAATTTGTGATACATTTTAATTTTTTTTTTTTTTTTTTTAGTATGATGTGAGGTAGGAGTCCAAATTAACTCTTTTGCATGTTGTCCTAGCTGGATTTGCTTAAAAGTTGTTCCTTCCTCATTTTCTTGACACCTTTTCAATAATCAATTGACCATAAACTTTAAAATTCACTTTTGGGCTCTTAGGTATGTTCTGTTTAGGTCTATACTTAGGCTAGTACTATTTAGTTTTTATCGCAGTGGCATACTAAGATTTGAAATTGGGAAGTGTGAGTCTTACAACCTTGTTTTTCTTTTTCTTTCGAGATTATTTTGCTATTCCAGGTACTTTGCATTCCCATATGAATTTGAAGTTCACTTTAGCAAAACCTTTTTCTTTAAAAAGCCAGTTGGGATTCTGATAGAGTTTGTATTAAATTTGTAAATCAGTTTGGGGGAGCATTGCCACCTGAACAATATTAAGTCTTCCAATCCTTAAATGTGGAACATCTTTTGATTTATTTAGATATTCTTTAATTTGTTTCAACAATGTTTTGTAATTTTCAGTGTATAAATCTTGCACTTTTGTTTAATTATTTTTGTGCTACTTTAAAGGAATTATTTTTTTGCAATTTTTTAATTGTTCATTGGTATTGCATATAATTTGTTCTATATTAATCTTGTATCATGAAGCCTTGCTAAA
Organism: Panthera uncia; assembly: GCF_023721935.1. Classification (NCBI taxonomy): domain Eukaryota; kingdom Metazoa; phylum Chordata; class Mammalia; order Carnivora; family Felidae; genus Panthera; species Panthera uncia. The sequence goes on along the minus strand of NW_026057578.1, from coordinate 36,310,511 downwards.
CTCAGTTATCAGTTCTAATCATTTTTGCTGGATTCCTTAGGATTTTTTATATATAAAATCATGTAATATGAAAATAGAATTAATTTTACTTTCCATCTGGATGTCTTTTTTTTTTTTCTTGCCTGATTGTCCTGACTACTTCTATTCAGAAGTAATGAGAGCAGACATCCTTCTCTTATTCCTGATCTTAAGGAGAAAGTATTAAATCTTTCATTATTAAATATTATGTTAGCTTGTGTGTTAGTCAGAGATGCCCTTTATCATATTGAGAAAGTTCCCTTCTATTATTAGTTTGTTGAGCATTTTTATCATGAAAGAGTGTTAGATATTGTCCAATGCTTCTTCTCCATCTGAGATGATCATGTGTTTTTTGCCCTTTATTTTATAATATTGTATCAAATTGTCTGATTTATTAGATGTTAAATTAGACTTATATTCCTGGCATAAATCCAGTTGGTCGTTATACAGTTCTTTTTATTTGTTGCTGGTTTCAGCTTGCTTATAAGTTTATGGAAGTTTTTGTGTCTATATTCATAAGAGATGTTAGTCTGTAGTTTTGTATTGTTTTTGTCTGGTTTTGGTATCAGGGCAATGGTGACATTAAAGGATGAGCTGGAAAGTGTCACCTGCTTCTACTTTTTGCAAGAGTTTGTGAAGGATTGGTGTTAATTCTTTAAATGTTTGATAGAATTCACTAGTGAGAGTATCTGTGTCTGAGCTTTTTCTTTGTGGGAAATTTGAAATTACTAATTCAGTCTCTTTACTTGTAGGTATATACAGATTATTTATTTCTTCTGGACTAAGTTATTGTATTGTATGTCTTTCCAGGGAACCATTCATTTCATCTGCTAACTTGTTAGCATACAGTTTGTTTATAGTATTCTCTTACAATTCTTACTTCTGTAGGTCTGTAGTGATGTCCCTCTTTCATTCTGATTTTTGTAATTTGAGTCTTTTTCTGTTTTGGTCAGCCTACCTAAAGTTTTGTAGACTTTGTTGATCTTTAAAAAAAAAACACCCTTTGGCTTCTGTTGATTTTTTTCTTATTTTTTATTGTTTTCTTTTTATATCTCTAATCTTTATTATTTTCTTCCTTCTGCCTACTTTGAATAGAATTTGCTCTTCCTATTTTTAGTTTAAGACAGAAGTTTTCATTATTGATTTGAGATCTTTCTTCTTTTAAAATGTAGATTTAAGGGCACTTGGGTGGCTCAGTCAGTTGAGGAACCCACTTTGGCTCAGGTCATGATCTTGTGGTCCCTGAGTTTGAGCCCTGTGTCAGGCTTTGTGCTGACAACTCAGAGCCTGGAGCCTGCTTCAGATTCTGTGTCTCCTTCTCTCTCTGCCCACCCCCAGGCTTGTGCTCTGTCTCTCTCTCTCTGTATCTCAGAAATAAATAAATGTTTAAAAAAAATAAATAAAATGTAGATTTTTCCAGTTATAAATTTTCCTTTCTGCACTACTTTAGCTGTATCCTATACATTTCAGTATGTTTTGTTTTACTTTCACTTATTCCAGAGTATTTTCCAACTTTGCTTGTGATTTCTTTTTTGTCCCATTGATGATTTAGGACTGTTTTGTTTAATTTCTACATATTTGGGAATTTCCCAAGTTTCTTTGTGTACTAACTTCTAGTTTCATAACATTTTAGTCAGGAAACATATTTTGTATGATTTCAATTCTTTTAAATTTTTTGAGATTTGTTTTATGGCCTAACATATGGTCTATTCTGGTGAATGTTCCACGCGCACTTAAAAGAAATGTGTATTGTGTTGTTGCTCTGTCCTAGACCTAATGAATCAGAATATTTGGGAGTTGCAGGAATCTTTGTTTAACAGTCCCTCCAGGTGATTCTGATTCATGTTCAAGTTTGAGATCCACTGATTTTGACTTGGTGATTGTTTGCCTTGCCCATCTTTTCCTGAGAGGTAATTAGAAGATTCACATGTAGACTCTCCGGAATTCATTGCATTTTTCTGACCCTGGGCTTAAGTGAGTCTTCCAACTGCATATTCCCAGTTCTACAGTGTCGGCCTATTTGGGATCCTTAACCTTGAACTTTGTACCCCTGCTGGTCCAGGAGGCCTTTCAACCAGGTTCCTTGGGCAAGGTTCTGATGCAATGCTTAGTTCTTTTAAGAACTACTAAGGATCTACTCCTTTTATTCCCGCATGATGCAATGCTTAGTTCTTTTAAGAACTACTGAGGATCTACTCCTTTTATTCCCGCATAATGCAATGCTTAGTTCTTTTAAGAACTACTGAGGATCTACTCCTTTTATTCCCGCATAATGCAATGCTTAGTTCTTTTAAGAACTACTAAGGATCTACTCCTTTTATTCCCACATGATAGCTGGGCCTGGCTCTGAATGCAGTAATTACTTGAAATCTTAGCATTGATCCCCTGTACCCCGCACCCCACCCACCTTGCATCACTGCCTTCATACTTTAATAAATTATTTCCATTGCCTGGGACCTCTCTTAGTCTAACCTGACCCATAATAATGGATCTTCTTAGTTTTTGTCACTTATCCAAATGGATCTCCATTACACAATGCCTCTCTTTTCACAGCCCTTCAAACTGTTTATCTAGGACTATGGTCTAGACTCAGCAGATGCCCTGCATATCTGCATCCATATCCTCTTGCAGAGTCCCTCTATGATCTTGGGTTCTCTTCACTACGACTCAACATGGGAAGTAAAGTTTCACTATCATCTTACTGTATCAGATTTTATTTTAACAAGATCCTTGGGTGATCCATGTGTATGTTAAAGTTCGAGAAGCAATGCCCCTGTGGAAGTAAAGATGATATGGGGACTTCACGGACACTATGGTACAGTGCACTCATGTGACTTACCCAATACCTCACAGTGAGGGGACTGGAAGAGCATACATAGAATCTAGAAATTTAGAGTTTGCTTCTTTTCTTACCACCCATATGGTTTTGACTCACCTAGTCAAACTTATTTTTTATTTTTTATCTTGGTCTTCCCACTCATAAACCCACAATCACAGAGGAGAACCCATTATTTTAGGGAAATACAGTACTTACATAGGCATATTTTCCAGAGGGAAAAATATGGGAAAGTGTCCCTCAGTAGATTATCTTAGAACCCAATTTAATGAAAACCATAGTTGGTTCTGTGGACCTCTAACACACAGAGGATTTCATTACTACTATGATGACCCTGGTTTAATTTACCTTGTTCTCTAAATCCTCTGTCTTCTAATTGCTGGTCAGGACAAAGAGACATCTTTTCCACCATAAGGAGAGATAAAACAGGGTGGACAATAATGTATGGTAGCTTTTGTGTTGAGCTAGCTTTTGCTTGTGAACCATGATGAATGACAGGTGCAATTTCATGCTGAAAACTGGGTTGAATGCTCCAAGCTCAGTATCCATCTGAATACCTATAATTATAGAACTTCAGGTACTTAATATTATGGGAAACAGCGGGTTTACAAAACTCAATATGAGCACATTTAAAAATAGTTCAGTAGTTTTAAGAAATTATTTCACAATTATTCAAAATAATTCACAATTTAATATTTCATATTGGCATTACAGATTCTTAATTTTTCCTAATCCAAATAACAAAATATTTTGAAATTTGGAATTCCCAGAGATTAAAAAAAACCTGGTAGACCGTGTTCTTCCCATTAGGCTAGGTATTTACTAACCACATTATTTGAGCTATACCTGTTCTGTATATCCAAACATTAGAAAATTTTATAACATAATTTTTTCTGTCCAATGACCAGAAATTTCCAAAGTCTAAATTTTGTTCCAAGACTGTTTTCTGGTATTATAGCTGTTATAATTAACATGTTTATTTGAATAACCATTAAAAGTAGATATCAGGTCACAGATATAGAGTGAGATTGAAAGATAGGATTTAGGTGGTAGCGAAACTCCAGGAAGCAGTAGAGGTAGAATTATAGAATGAATCTTTAGAGATTTAAGGTGATAATATTCCATGTAACTTTATATATTGTATAACATAACTCCAAGTTCTGAGCCCAGAGACTCCCAGAAAGTTTTGATGGAGCTTAAACTAAATTGCAGCTAAAGATGCTTGGGTGAAGGCATCTCTGTCCCTCTCTCCTTTCTCAAATCAACATCAAAAAATAATGATAATGATAATAATGATAATAATAAACTACATTTACAAAGAAATCAGAAGACAGGAAAATCCCAGACCACAATCTAGGACAGGAGGGTTGGATGCAAAGAAAAATGCAAGGAAAAGGAAACCTAGCTGAAGTGTAAAGCCAAGAGTTGACAAATAGCTCTGACAAACATGGTTACCCAAAAGTAGTGCCTACAGACAGAAAGACAAGAGACCCCTCCAGTGTGAGGAGAGCAGGGTTTGAATACCTCCCAAGTCATATCTATTAGTATGAAGCGGCAGAAAAGGTATGTAGGAATGAAGAGACACATACATACAGATACAAATTATCAACAAGCAGCACCAGCAATAAACAGGCAATTGTATGGCAATATGGAGGATGAAAAGTGGGTAACTGAGAACTCTTAAAATGTATTGAAAAGGATATTTCCTAAGGCACACCCCCATGCACACAAAGAATTGTAATTTAAAGGGGTTATTAGTATTCAGTGGCCCCAGGCATGGGACAAGTAAATGCAAATATTTCCTCAAAGAATTTCCATAGAGAAATTTCCAACACTTAATAGATCTCTCTCTCTTTCTCACACACAACATAATAAAGCACCCACAGAAACAAGATGTAGGAGAGAGATATCAAAAACAACTGAAGAATCAGACCCACAAAGAAGGCAGATACTGATTTACCAAATATAAAATAATAATTCAAAATATTTGTATTTAAAGAAAAAAAACAGATTGAATGTTTTCAGATTGAAAACATTTAAAGAGGAAGAGCTTATATAAAATAACCAGAAAAAAATTGAAAATAAAGCAAATAGAACTCTAAGACATATCTAGACTCTTCAAAGTCCACCTGTAGAATATAAACAAAAAATATTCTAGAAGTCAGCTAAATTGCAGACTCCAGAAAGCATCATTCCCTGCTTATTATAGTCTAGCTCTAATGACTCTTGTTTTTCTCTCATGGGCTTCCTGTAGCATATGAATAATAGTTCACAGGACCAGATAGGAATGCAAAGAAGTTTTATTATTAGGAATCTATTAGTATAATTTAACATGTTATTAATGACTGCACAAAAGAAAGAAGTCTTCTCAATAACTGCTAAAAAGATTTAAGAGGTTTTAATACCCATTTTTAATAAAAACAATAAACTAAGAAGTAGAATGGTTCTTCTTAAACTTGATTAAAAATCTAAATCCGAATCATGGAGCTAACTCAATATATAACTGTGAAACACCAGAGGCCTTCTCATAAAATCAGGAACCACCACCACAGAGGGTGGTTGCTCTTATTTTTCTCACTGTTAGTGTTCGAGGAGTCACTTGGTCAAATTCTTTTCTGCAGGCCTGACTCTTTGAGGCTCAACACACATTTACTATTTATCTTGTATTTTGGATACTTGTGAGAATAGAAAATTTGTTCTGTTAAATGTTACTTGCAAGTTAATTACACCAAGAAGCTTGTAAACCTTTCTCAGAAAGAGAAGTTTAACATTATAAATGAAATATAAAATGTTGACAAGGTCTTATGAAAAATTTTGGTCTAAGAATTGTGCTACCTCACATTTAATGTTATTACTAAAAGAGAAAGAGATACAGAGAGGAGAAAGAAAGAAAAAAAGAGATAGAGGAAGAGGGAGGGAAAGAGAAGCAGAGAGAGAGGGACGGACAGAGACAGACAGACTTGTCCAGTAAACCTAAGGTAAAAATTAGATTTTATCCTGGATGCAAGCAAAGAAGCTAGGCTGCCACAGTTTCATGAATCTGATGGAAAACTGTAGACTCCTGGGCCAGATATGAAGGATAGATTGTTTACTCACAGCAATAGCAGTAGCCAGAATATTGGTATTTTTGCACTGTTTTCTCTAACCCTAGTTCCCACAGGGAGATGCAGAGAGAGCCACATAACCTCTGTGCATGCAATGCATTGCATTACAGAAGAGGAACCCTGAACTTAGCAAATCTGCATCTTTATAATGGACAGACTTGCTTGCCATTTTATTCAGGAGATGTTGTCTTTATTATACTGGACAGTAAACATGCCTGTGCTGTGCTCTGGAGGGAGATAATATCTCCATCTTCTAAAGCTATTTACTGTACAAACAACCTTAAAAAGGCAGTTTAGAAAAAAAGAGCATCAGTTTAGAAAAAAAGAGCATCTTGCTCAGAAGACATGTAGAAACACCAGAGACCTATCTGTATTGTCATTATATAGTTGTAAGTATGACATTTTGTTTATTGTCAAGCTTCCATATGAAACCCTTATTTCCATGAGGGATGGACTATGTTCATTTTGTCCACTACTGCATATATGATGTATGACTCTTAGCGATAAGTGGACAAAACTTTACTGTGAGTCAACAAAGTTTTCAACAAATAAAAATAGCAATTATTTCAATTATGTCAGTACTTACCAGATATGTGTATATATGTACATGGGTGTATATTTCATATAATACCACTAAAATACTACATATCTCTGCATATCTGATTCAAACCCAATAAATGAGAAGTACAAAATGAATTTTGGTTATAATATACATAAACTCAAGATTCACTTCACCTTTAGGCTCAAATCTAATAAATGCAAAGATAACTTTCATACTTTAATATTAACTATACAATTGTGGAACTAAACTGTTACATTGATTCTGTGCAACCTTTATATTATAAAGTTAGAATGAATTACTGTGCAAACGATAATATAAAACTAGAATAATAGTGTGTACATCTAGAAATGATGTCAAGTTGTCTGTGATACTTGACTATAGCAATGGCAATTATATAACATTCATTCTGCCTCCTATTTGCCAGAGACAAAATGAAGCAATAGCATTATTCTTTCTTGTCACTTCCAGATGTAGTTCAGAGCCCTCTGAACATTATGTTCTTAGTTAGCTACCACCAGTTGATTGGACATAAAGTGAAAATTGAACATCCGTGCTGTCTACAGTGGTAGTTTACTGGGTACTAGAATAATATGCAAACTTTGTTGAACTTTTATTGTCTGTCAGGATGTTCTAAAAATGTTAATATCCCAATGACATTGTGAATGAATACTTTACTTTTACCATTTCACAGATGAAGAAACTTAGATAGCATGATGTTAATTTGTCAAAGACCACACAGCTAGGAAATGAATGAAACAAAATTCTTCTGACACTGAAATTTGGCTCCAGAGTCATACCTTTTTCTAAGTTTATTATTTTGAGAGAGAAAGAGAGAGAGAGGCAGAGAGAAGTGAGAGAATATCCCAAGCAGGCTCTGCACTACACAGGACTTTATTCCATAAACTGAGATCATGACCTGAGCTGAAATCAAGTGTCGGATGCTTAACCGAATGAGCCACCCAGGCACCCCCAGAGTCATACTCTTAACCATTACAAAGTGTAAAATTAGCAAAATACTCCTAAAGTTGGTTTCAGATGAACTAAATTGTCATATACCACATTTTTCATATAAACCTTTCATATGGCAATCCTGCTCTGTAGTGACATTTTACAAAGCTAGTATCCTATCAGGGAGGCAGCAGGAGACTCCAAGAGTCCTTGTCCCATTAATTCATTTATTGGATTGTTGGTCAGATGGTCAGCAGGTGTTCAACTATCTTACTTTGCCTAGGACTGAGAGATTTCCAGGACACAGGATTTTCAATGTTAAAACTTGGATAGTACAGAACAGAACAAACACTTGGTCACACTAGTGGTACTCCACTCTTAACATGTAATCCACAAAGAAAGAGGTTCCAGATGGAGTACTTATAGTCATCAGTTCACCAGGATTTGTCTAATTTGCCAAGAATCATCTTGTTTGCCTTCTCCAAGTCCCCAGTTATTTTCAAAATGAGGATCCTTAGTGGTTCTGTATTCAAAGCTGTGTTTCCCAAACTTCGGAGCGTATCAAAATCATCCATATGACTTGTTAAAACATAGACTTTAGGGACCCACCCCAGAGATTCTGAATCAGTAGATCTGAGGTGGGGCCCAAGACTCTGCATTTCTAATAAGCTCTGGTAATGCTATTGGTGATTCAAGGAATTATAATTTTCAGCAAGGTCATTTATCAGTGTAGCTCTGTTTCAGCCACCGTGACTTACCACCCTCTGATTCACCCCTAGGGAAATTATTTATCACATTTGGAAACTGGTAACTTCTGCCCAGATCTTGATATTCAGTAGAATTACCATACTCAGTAGGGCATCTAAAATCTTGATTTCTCACCTCTGAAAGCAAAACAACTCTGTCAATAACAATTTTTGCCCTTACATGCTAAAAACAGTTGAATGTCACTATTTCATTGCTGTTAAACATTTATTCAACCTGTTTGTCCTTAGTCCTAATCCCATAGCATTGTCCTTCCTAGTGAATGTAAGAAACACATTTTCCCTTTCTCATCTAAGTGAAATGAGATTGAAACTCATAGCTCAGGGTTAATTCAATGCAGTTTTGCTATTTTATAGAATTATGAGCAGAATTTCTCACTGAGAGCAACTTGTCACAGTGAGTTTTAGAGTATTAACCTCACTCCCTTATAATATTGGGTTAACTTTAACAATGCAACTGATTCTCAGCTAGTTTCTATAAATCACAGCACACATGACAAAAAACTGCTGTAAAGGGATAGCTGGTGCCTCTAAGATAAGACGGTCACTTTTTTGCCAGGTGTCTTGAACATACTATCAAGAATATAGTGGGGCGCCTGGGTGGCGCAGTCGGTTAAGCGTCCGACTTCAGCCAGGTCACGATCTCGCGGTCCGTGAGTTCGAGCCCCGCGTCAGGCTCTGGGCTGATGGCTCGGAGCCTGGAGCCTGTTTCCGATTCTGTGTCTCCCTCTCTCTCTGCCCCTCCCCCGTTCATGCTCTGTCTCTCTCTGTCCCAAAAATAAATAAAAAACGTTAAAAAAAATTAAAAAAAAAAAAAGAATATAGTACTTCATCAATTTCTTTCATAAACTTTCTATAGTTTTCAGCATACAGATCTTTTACCTCTTTGGTTAGATTTATTCCTAGGTATCTTATGGTTCTTGGTGCAATTGTAAATGGGATCAATTCCTTGATTTCTCTTTCTGCTGCTTTGTTACTGATGTATAGAAATGCAAACGATAGTTCTAGCAGTTTTTTGGTGGAGTTCTTCCGGTTTTCCATGTAGAGTATTATGTCATCTGCGAAGAGTAAAACTTTGACTTCTTCCTTGCCAATTTGTATGCCTGATTGCTGAGGCTAGGACTTCTAGTGCTATGTTGAACAACAACGGTGACAGTGGACATCCCTGTTGTGTTTAAGACCTTAGGAGGAAAGCTCTCAGTTTTTCCCCATTGAAGATGATATCAGCTCTGGGTCTTTCATATATGGCCTTTATGATGTTGGGGTATGTTCCTTTTATTCCTACTTTCTTGAGTTTGTTTTTTTTTTTTTTTTTATCAAGAAAGGATGCTGTATTTTGTCAAGTGCTTTTTTTGCATCTACGGAGAGGATCATATGGTTCTTATTCTTTCTTTTATTAATGTGGTGCATCACACAGATTCATTTGCAAATATTGAACCATCTATGCAGCCCAGGAATAAATCCCACTTGGTCATGTTGAATAATTCTTTTGATGTACTGTTGAATTCAATTTGCCAATTTCTTGTTAAGAATTTTTGCATCCAGGTTCATCAGGGACTATGTCTGGCACACCAAGACATACTGTATTCTTTAATAGAACTCAACACCATATAGATGTCACCTAAACAAATTTATAAAATTAACATAAAATAGCAATGACTTTTTCTGGAGGGACAGACAAAATGAAGACAAAATTTATATTAAAAAATAAGCAATCAGAAACATGCTACAACAAATGTACAATGTAGGGAGCTTAGACATAGATATTAACATTATAAACCCTGTATAATTGTGTGTTTGAAAGATGGATAGAAAGACAAAAGGAACAGAACATTCAGAAATAGACCCAAGTACATATGAAATTGAAAAATGAAAAAGATAGTGATTCAGATCAGTTGGGAGGAGATTAACTTTTTAAAAAATGGTATTGAGAAAACTAGCTATTAAAAAAAGATAAAATTCAATTCATGTGCCATACCATAATCCATAGCAAATGCCATTTGATTCAAGATCTGAGCATAAAAAGTAAATCCTTTTTCCTCACTCAGTGGTGAGAAAATCTCTTTATGAAAAAATCTGGAATAATACAGAAAATGTGATAAAATTAATTACATTTTTTAAAAATGATTTTTATAATATTGACTATATAAGGAAAATCCACTTTATGAAAAATAAAATGAAAATTACAAACTGGGAGAAAATGCAGTTTATATGATGCCTAACAGCTAATACATCTTTAACCTATAAAAGCACTGTCTGCTGAAAGGCTTAGAAGACAGAAAAATAGCAATGTGCACACCTAGTACCTGATGGGGGCTCCTAAATATCATTCACTACTGAAAGAACCAGGACTCCATGGAAAACTGGTGATTCTGGGCTTAGGGCAGGAAATAACACAAAATAATGCTGGGCCCTGTTATGTCAGAAAACAAGGAAGAGACTAGACACTCATATGGTATATCAAAGGGATATTTATGCCAATAAGATGACCAAAATGAGACAGTTGGAAGAACAAAATGAATATCGAGTGCAATTTATTGAAACACATTTAAAATATATTTTTTTCATTAAAATATGTGTGTGTGTGTGTGTGTATTTTAAATGCTGAAGAACAAGCCACCTTCTCCACATCCACCCTCCCTTTCCCCCAAACCCCCTGAAAAATAAGCAATGCATTATACACTATTGTAGGTCATTAGGTTACTAATTCTTCACTCAGAAAATAGCAATTAGAAGAGCATTTCCTCTGATTTTCCTGTTTAAGCTGTATTCATGGTGGCTAAACATTGATAAGTTGATAAGGAAATAGTGTTTGTATGAGAAATCCAGCTGTTGGAATATGGAAAGAAAGAATTAGAAAAATCACCATTTTCAATTCCTATTGAAATAATTGATAAGGAATGATCATCACTGTTGGATGAAAGGTTGATGTAAATGTTTACAATGGACAGATCAGGTCATTAGTCACCTGAACTTAATGATCCCACTTAAGCGTCATTAGATATGGCACAACTGAAGAGTGTGACCTCTGGTGTGCTTTGTGTTGATAAAGCACACCTAACAGGTGAACGATAGTTTGAAAAAAAGAAATCTAAATCTAATCCCACCTTGAATACACAGGAAATACAGGAGACAAAGAAACAAGTTAGATGCCCATAAGGAAGCAGACATTTCTGGAAATCGTACAATCTACAGAGCAGTGGCCCAGTGTCTATAACCCAATTGTATACAGACAAAATAGAAGAATAGAAAATACTGCTCTAGACTGAGGGAGAATAGCAACCAAAAGAAATGTATGGAACTACAGATTGTGCCTGCGTCCTGATTTAATCACTTGGACTGCAAAATGACACTTTGAGACTATGCTGAAAAAGTGATTGTAGGCTGAATTTTAGATAATTACAAGAAATCATTGTCATTTTGTTAGTTTTAGTAATTGTACAGTGGGAATATTTTTTAAAAAGTCCACAATTTGTAGGAATATGTAGAATAATGCGAGATGAATAAAAATTGATTTAAAATCCTTTTATGATAAATGCAATAAATGTACCAAACTCTTAATAATGTTTGAATCTGGATAATGGATATATAAAACTTCATTGTACTACCTTGTCTAATTTTGTGTATGCTTGAAATATTTTAAAAAGTAAATATATATTTTAAAAACCTTCAGAGTTCACTTAATGTACTTCAGTAAAATTGAAGGCTATGTCAATGGCTGATGGAATGCCTCATGACATTAACCTGCTAGGATTATTGTGAAGGCTCTTCTCAACCAGCTGTTCATTCCCTCACCATTCCCACACTTCAGGGAGTGTGTGGCGTCTGTTGCCTCAGTAGAGCCCCCTCATTTGACTATTTGTATTGGGGTTGGGAACAAACTCTTATCAAGTACAAAGTATGTGACAGTTGAAGGGAGGTGACATTTTGTCACAGTGGGGAAGTGTTTATCTGAGTCCAAGGCTGGTGAGTTGAAGGGACTGTAAGAAAAAAAAAACACAGCATGAGACCCATCCAGGTCTGCTGAGTAAGAGGTAGAGCGTGGATAATCAATAAACAAAACAAAACTGAAGCTTATCATTGTGTGAAAGGTCAAGGCAACAAGTGGAAAGCAGTTAATTATAATCTGAGAGCAGTGTGTCCTTGGAATAGCACCAATGTCTTCACAGTGTATGCTATTTTGGATCAGGATAGGGAAGTTCAAGAGGTGCTGCAAAAGCAGTCATTGGCCCAGAAATAGAGAAGCTGTACCGATTGACATGGTGGTAAATACAATTGATAGATCAAATGTGAAAAGAGCTCATGTAAAGGATATGACTGTACTTTTTAACTTTTTTAACTTTATTTAATTTGAGAGAGGGAGGGAGGGAGTGGGAGAGAGAGAGAGGGAAAGAGAAAGGCAGAGAGAGAGGAAGAGAGAGAATCCCAAGCAGGCTCTGTGCTGACGGTGCAGACACTGGGCATGATCCCACAAACTGTGAGATCGTGACCTGAGCTAAAATCAAGAGTCAGACACTTAACCAACTAAGCCACCCAAGTACCCAATGACTGTACTTTTTATAATCAAACATACAAAGTTGATACAGGCATATACAGGCTGTCCTTCAAAACAGGTTTTCTTGGAGCTTCTGCTCATTACAAAAAAGTTACCACTGCTTAAGACTTTTTTTTTTTAATTCATCATTCCTTTACCTGCAACAGAAGACATCTGGGAGTACTTAAAAAAGCTTTTATTATTACTATAATTTTGTTTGAAATAAATTTTGTTGATGATAAACAACATACAATAAAATGTACAGATTTTAATATTGATGATGTGACCACCACCTCAATAAAGATATGAAACACTTTCATTACCCCCAGAGGTTTCCTCATATACCCTTTTCCATTTGGTTTACCTTCCCCAAGGAGCCACTGATCTGTTTTTTATCACCATAGATCATAGGCAAGTAACCATTTGCCTCTTCTAGAACTCATATAGATAGAATCATTTGGCATATATTCTTATGTGAGACTTTTCACTCATCATGTTTTTTGAGATTCAGTCATATGTGGAATGTATCAGTAGTTCATTTTTATTCCATTATTCAGTACTTTTTGAATCGCTCAAAATGGTATTTTGTTTTTTAAGCTTTATATAAATGCTATAATACTATATTTTTATAATTTTTGAGAGATATAATTTGTTCATTTTAATTATTATACATGTTACATTGTAAGAATATGCCATAATTGTTTATCATTATAATTTTTGATATTATTACTTTAAAATATGAGACATCATTTTAAGGGTAACTTTTAGCAACACCATCATCATCAATATCATTATGCATGTCTATATATGCAGTATTCAATTTGATAATAGATGACCAATTATCAGTTCTCTATAAATTGACCTGTAACTACAAGACTAATAAATAAAAATATGAGGAGGTAAACAGACTTGTTCACCAAAGTTATAACTATTGATAGATGTAACTCTTATTTTAATTCTAGTTAGTTGGCATACAGTGTTACATTAGTTTCAGGGGACAACATAGTGATTCAGTAATTCCATACATCATCTGGTGTTCATCATGACAAGTACCCTCCTTAATCCCCATCCCCCACCCACTCCTTCCCTCTGGTAACCTTCAGTTCTCCATTGTTAAGTGTCTGTTTCTTGAGTTGTTTTCTCCCTCTTCTTTCCCTTTGCTCATTTGTTGTGTTTCTTAAATTACACATATGAATGAAATCATATGGTATTTGTCTTTCTTTGATTTACTTCACTTAGCATAATACTCTTTACCTCCATCCATATTGTTACAAATGACAAGACTTCATTCTTTATTATGACTGAATAATATCTATATATCTATATACATCACTTTTCATTGTCCATTCACCAATGGACACTTCCATAATTTGCTTTTATAATTTGGCTATTGTAAATAATGCCGCTATAAACATAGGCATGCATGTATCCCTTTATTTTTGTTGTTTTTTCTGTTTATTTATTATTTTGAGAGAGAGAGAGAGAGAGAGAACGAGCTGGGAGGGGGCAGAGAGAGAGGGAGAGAAAGAATCCCAAGCAGGTTCTATGCTGTCAGCAAGGAACCTGATGTGGGGCTCAATATCACTAATTGTGAGATCTTGACCTGAGCTGAAATTAAGAGTCAAATGCCTAACTGACTGAGCCACCCAGGTGCCCCTCATGTATCCCTTTGAATTAGTGTTTTTGTATTCTTTGGGTAACTACCTAGTAGTACAATTGTTGGATTCTAGAGTAGTTTGATTTTTAACTCCTCCATAATGTTATCAACAGTGGCTGCACCAATTTGCATTCCCACCATCAGTGCAGGAGTGTTCCCCTTTCTCCACATCCTCACCAGTACCTGTTGATTTTAGCCATCAATGATATGATATCTCATTGTAGTTTTGATTTATATTTTCCTCATAATAAGTGATAATGAACATCTTTTCACATGTCTTTTGGCCATCTTTATGTCTTCGAGAAATGTCTGTTCATGTCTTCTGCCTATTTTTAAATTATATTGTTTGTTTTTGGGGTATTGAGTTTTATAAGTTCTTTATATATTTTGGATACTAACCTGTTATTGGATATGCCATTTTCACATATCTTCTCCCATTCCATCAGTTGTCTTTTAGTTTTGTTGTTTCCTTCACAGTGCAGAAGCCTTATAATTTGATATAGTCCCAAAATTTAATTTTGGGCAAGGTTCACTTGCCTCAGGAGACATATCTAGAAAAAAGTTGCTATGTCTGATGCCTGTATTCTATGTCTTACTGCCTGTATTCTTCTGCAGGGTTTTTAGGTTTCAGGTCTCACATTTAGGTCTTTAATCCATTTTGAATTTATTTGTGTATATGGTGTAAGAAAGTGGTCCAGTTTCTTTCCTTTGCATGTTGTTGTCCAGTTTTCCCACTATTTGTTGAAGATACTGTCTTTTTCCCATCGGATATTATTTCTTGCTTTGTTGAAGACTAATTGACCATATGCTGTGGGTTTATTTCTGGGTTTTCTGTTCCGTTCCATTGATCTATGTGTCTGGTGTACCAGTACCATACTGTTTTAATTACTACAGCCTTCTAATGTAACTTTAAGTCTGGAATTGTGCTGCCTCCAGCTTTGCTTTTCTTTTTCAAGATTGCTTTGGCTATTTGGGGTCGTTTGTGGTTCCATGTAAATTTTTGAATTGTTCTATTTCTATGAAAAATTCTGTCAGTATTTTGATAGGGATTTCATTAACATGTAGCTTGCTTTGGGTATTGTAGAAATTTTAACAATATTTGTTCTTCCAATGCATGAGCATGGACTGTTTTTCCATTTATTTGTGTCATCTTCAGTTTCTTTCATCAGTGTTCCAGTTTTCAGAGTGTAAGTCTTTTACCACTTTGGTTAGGTTTATTCCTACATATGTTATTATTTTAGTGCAATTTCAAATGGGATTGTTTTCTTAATTTCTTTTTCTGCTGCTTCACTATTGATGTACAGAATGCAACAGATTTCTGTACATTGATTTTTGTATCCTGAAACTTTACTGAATTCCTTTATAAGTTCTAGCAGTCTTTTTAGTGGAGTCTTTGGGGGGTATTCTACATATAGTATCAAGTTATCTGCAAATAGTTACAGTTTTAATTTTTCCTTACTCATTTTGGATGTCTTTTATTTCCTTATGTTGTCTGATTGCTGTGGCTAGGGCTTCCAGTACTATGTTGAATAAAGTGGTGAGAGTGGACATCCTTGTCTTGTTTCTGACCTTAGGGGAAAACCTCTCGGTTTTTCACCGATGAGTATGATGTTAGCTATGGATTTTTAATATATGCCCTTTATTATGTTGAGGTATGTTCCCTCTAAACCTACTTTGTTGAGGGTTTTTATCATGAATGGATGTTGTACTTGTCAAATGCTTTTTCTGCATCTGTTGAAATGATCTTACAGTTCTTGATCTTACCTTTCTCTTACTGATGTAATGTATCATGCTCATTGATATCCAAATACTGAACACCCTTCCCCCAGAAATAAATCCCACTTGATGATGGTAAATAATTTTTAAATGAATTGTTGGAGTAGATTTGCTAGTATTTTGTTGAGGATTTTTGCATTCTATGTTCATCAGGGATATTGGCCTCTAGTTCTCTTTTTTAGTGGTGCCTCTATCTTGTTTTGGTATAGGGATAATGCTGGCCTTGTAGAATGAATTTGGAAGTTTTCCTTCCTTTTCTTTTCTTTTTTTCCTTTGGAATAGTTTGAGAAGAATAGGTATTAACTTTTCTTTAAATGTTTGGTAAATTTCACATGTGAAACTATCTGGGTCTGTGCTTTGTTTGTGTTGGGAGTTTTTTTTTTTTTTTTATTTCTGATTACATTTCTTTGCTGGTTATTGGTATATTCATATTTTTTTCTTTCTTCTTGTTTCAGTTTTGGTAGGTTATGTGTTGCTAGAAATTTATACATTTCTTCTAGATTGTCCAATTTGTTGGCTTATAGGTTTTCACGATATTCTCTTATAATATGTATTTCTGTGGTGTTGGTTGTTATTTCTTCTCTTTCACTTGTGACTTTGAGTGCTTTCTCTCTCTTTTTCTTGATAATTCTGGCTAGAGATAGTATCAATTTTATTGTTTTTTTTTTTTTTTAAAGAATCAGCTCCTGCTTTCATTGATCCATTCTACTGATTTTTTTTTTTTTTTAGTTTTAGTATCATTTATTTCTTTTTTTAAATTTTTTTTAACGTTTTATTTATTTTTGAGACAGGGAGAGACAGAGCATGAACAGGGGAGGGTCAGAAAGAGGGAGACACAGAATCTGAAACAGGCTCCAGGCTCTGAGCTGTCAGCACAGAGCCCGACGCGGGGCTCGAACTCACAGACCGCTAGATCATGACCTGAGCCGAAGTCGGCCGCTTAACCGACTGAGCCACCCAGGTGCCCCTAGTATCATTTATTTCTGCTCCAGTCTTCATTATTTTTTTCCTTCTGCTGTTTTTAGGTTTTGTTTGTTCTTTTTCTAGCTCCTTGAAGTGTAAGTTCAGGTTATTTGAGATTTTCTTGCTTCTTGATGTAGGCCTGTATCGCTATAAACTTCCCTCTTAGAACCACTTTTACTGCATCACAAAGGTTTGGACTGTCGTGTTTTCATTTTCCTTTGTTTCCATGTACCTTTTTATTTCTTTGATTTCCTGATTGAACCATTCATTGTTTAGTAGCATGTTATTTTACCTCCATGTATTTGTGGTCTTTCCAGAATTATTCTTATGGTTTGCTTCCAGTTTCATAGTGTTATGGTCAGAAAAGATGCATGGTACCTTGCATTTGTTGAAGCTGGCTTTGTGGGCTATTATGTGATCTGTTTTGGAGAATGTACTGTGTGCATTTAAAAAGAATGTGTATTATGCTGATTTAGGGTGGAATGTTCTGAATATATCTGTTAAGCCCATCTCTTCCAGTTTATCATTCAAAGCCATTGTTTCTTTATTGGTTTTCTGTTTAAATAATGTGTCCATTGACGTAAATGGGATGTTAAAATATCCTACTATTATTGTATTGCTATTGATTTTTCCCCTTATTGTCATTAACTGTTACATATATTTGGGTGCTTTCATATTGGGTCCCTAAATATTTACAATTGTTATATCCTCTTACTGGATTGGCCGTTTATTATTATATAGTGTCCTTCTTTGTCTCTTGTTATAGTCTTTGTGTTAAAGTCTGTTTTGTCCAATGTAAATATTGCTAGTCCAGCTTTCTTTTGACATCCATTTGCATGACAGATGTTTCTTCATACCATCACTTTCAATCTATACATGTCTTTAGGTCAAGAATGAGTCTCTTGTAGGCAACATATAGATGAATCTTTTTATTTTTAATCCATTCTGTCACCCCATGTCTTTTGTTTGGAATACTTAGTCCATCTACATTTAAAGTACTATTGATAGATATGTATTATTGTCATATTATTTATTTTATGGTTGTTATGAAGATTTTCTCTGATCCTTGTCTTTCTCTCCTCATGTTTTGCTGATTTTCTTTGCTGATATATTTGAATTTCTTTTCTTCACATGTTTATTAGTGGTTTTTGATATATCATTACCATTGGGTTTATATATAAACTCTTCTCTATATAGCAGGATATATTAAGTTGATGATTGTTTAAGTTTGAACCTATTCTTTACTCCTCTCCTCCCCATATTTTAGGTATATGTTTCATATTTTACGTCCCTATATTTTGTGAATTCCTTGACAGATTGTTTACAGAAATACTCACCTTTACAGCTTTTGTGCTTTCTACCTTTATACTGTCACTTTTGGTATCTCCTTTCCACTCAAAGAGCCTTTTAGGATTTCTTGCAAGGCCAGTTTTAGTGGTCCTAAACCCCTTTAGTTTTTGTTTGTCTGGGAAACTCTTTATCTCTCCTTCTATTCTGAATGATAGCCTTTATGCATAGAGTGTTCTTGGCTGCAGATTTTTCCCATTCAACACTTGGAATGTATCCTGCCAATCCCTTTGGCCTGGAAAATTTCTGCCAAAAAATCCTCTGCTAACCTTACAGGTTTCTCCTTGTAAGTTACTGTCTTCTTCTGTCTTGCTGCTTTCAGGTTTTTTTTTTTTTCTTTATCACTATATTTTGCAAATTTAATTAAAATATGTCTTGGTGTGTATCTGCTTTTGTTGATTTTGATGGAAGTTCTCTGTGCCTCCTGATTCTGGTTATCTGTTTCCTTCCCCAGATTAAGGATGTTTTCAGCTGCTATTTCTCCAAATAAATTTCTTGCCTCCTTTTCTCTCTCTCCTTCTGGAGCTCCTATAATAGTAATGTTATTACATTTGATGGAGTCACCAAGTTCCCTAAGTCTCTTCTCATTTTGCATAATTCATTTTTCTTTTTTTCCACTTGATTACTTTTCATTACTCTGCTTCTAGGTCATTTTTGGTTCCTCAGTTTCTTCCAGCCTGCTGTTCATTCTGTCAAGTGTGTTTCCATTTCATTTTGGGCTCTTTATCTTAGCTATGTTATTCCTTATCTCTGTGTTCAGGGTCTTACTCATGTAAATACTCTACCCATTTCTCAAGTCCAGTGAGTATTCCTTATGATCATTGCTTTAAATTCTCTATCAACCATGTTACTTATATCTGTTTTTTGCTTAGATCTCTGGCCATGCCTTCTCCTGTTTTTTTCATTTGGGATAAATTTCTCTGCCTCCTTATTTTGTCTGCCCCTCTGTAATTTTATCTCTCTTTCTTTCTTTAAATAAAATTTTACACCTAACTAAAATATCAAGGCATTTTGTCCAACTAGCTTATATTTTTTCCAAATTAAATTTTTCTAAGGTGAATTTCTCCAATAGCAGCCAAATAGATAGATAGCCACTATAGAATAAAATGTGTCCTCTTTTTTGACCAAATTGATTTTGAATAACTTTTAATTTTTATTCCCTTGGAAATCTGATTAAGGTAAAATTTCATTCCTGGTATCAACCTTGTTTAGATAAAAATCACTCCTTATTTGTAAATTGCTTTTAGAATGAAGGATTATAAATAAACTATAAATAGTTGGTGGAAAGCTATAGCTTTAATTAAATCTTACAGGTTTATTATTCAGTTGAGCTGATGACTTCCTGAAGGATCCTTGAATAAAATCAGATCATTCTCTGTATTGCCACTATGCTATTCATTTCTTCAACTGTGTATGGCATACCCTGGTATTGGAGCCCTGTCTTTTATTCCTACCTAACTTCCACTGCAGTGGAAGAAGAGGGATGAGATCTAGTAAATGCTTTAAAAAGCTTTTATCCCTTCCTTCTATTTAGCCAGTGTCCTCTTCACCCCAGGCTCAGAGGCATCTAATGTTGCATTTTCTGAGCTTCGTTATGACCACGAGGGCAATGTCAGTTTGGTTCTCTGACTCAACAACAAAGAATTCAGCTTTCTTGGATCTGCTAAGTTACTTCTCAAAATTGTATAGCTCCTCTCTCTTCTACTGTTCTCCCCATTCTTGTGGGTATGTCTTTTATGTTAAATCATTTTTTTGTACTTTTTATAGGGTTTTTGAGGAAAGCAAAATTAGATGGCTATAATAAGTCCTCCATGGTGTCCTATGAATCAAGTCACTTTTATTTATAAATTCAGTTACATTAAATACTGTGGCCATTCATTTTATTAATTAGATTTGTCTCTGAATGGGTTTGGGTTGTTAGCTAAATATCAAATCCATTTTAGTTTCCATCATTAAAGATGTTAAAATACATGAATTAAATATGCAACTAGAATCTGCCAGAGTCTTTGATGAATGTTTCAGTGCATGGCAAGACCACTGGGAAGATCTTTTAAGACACCAGATAGGAAGGGGAAAATTGTCACATAAATACATCTGTGTAATTAATCTTGTTACTACTATATACTTACAGTTGCATTACATTGGACATTAGATATTCAATAAGGGCATCATGAGGTTTGAATTAGTACAGAAAGGCTTAGTCAAGAAAGTGACCTGAGCAGGAAGGGGGTGGGGGGTGGTGAGTGACTTTTGAACTTTTAAAGAAATTGATAGAAATTATTTAAAATCTATTAGAAATAACTCAATTGGAATAAGACAATAGTTTATGTTTATATGTAATAGAAATTTCTGTGCAGGGTCTCCCTTTTTGTTTTCTCCCTCCCTATCCTATACCAGAAATGGAGGTACAAGTGTCCTATCTCCGTTTCGCACCTGTGTGATACTTCAGCCCCATTTTCATATATGGCAACATTGAAGTAGTGAAAAGTTTACTTTGTTGTTTCCTGTTGGTTCAATTTAATTCCTGATGAGTAAGCTCTACAAATATCAACAACGTTGCATCATAGACGTTTCTCTGTATACATGTATACAGGCTACTAAACACTCATATTCTCTAAGGTTTTATCTAGGTACTCTTCAAGTGCATAGTTACAGTCACATTGAGGATCAGAGAGAAACCCCTGAGAGACTTTAAGAAGGTGACCTCTCTGAAATGATTTGAGCACTCTCCCACCATCTGCTGAGACTGTAGAGTACTCTCTGGCTCTGCCGTCAGTCCCCATTCCACACACCCCTTTCACGGGTGTTTACTTACATCTTCTCCTACCCTTCAAGACTGCTCTTAATATTCATTTTACCTACTTTTACTTGAACAGTGGGGCAAGGATAAATTTTACCCATCTCCTGCCTTAATCTGTTTCTAAGAAAGACCTGGCAATAAGAATTTGGTTGGATTCCTATTGGGTTGAACAACACACAGGATTTTTAAAACCAATCATTTCACACTGATCTTTACAGTATTTAAAGGCAGCCACCCAAACATCCCTAGGAATGTGATTGTGATGTCTAGGCAGTATCTGCTCTCAAAAGCTCAGAGCAGTAGCCATCTAGCCTACAAATATGAAAGTATTTTTCTCAGCAATTCAGTTTTTCCATCAATTTTTGATGCCTTTCATAATCTCCAAATTAACTTGTTCTCTTTATACATGATTTTTTCTTTATTATGAGAAGAAAACTTTTATCCCTTTCATTTCTCATGATGGTTAATAGAGCATCATACTAATTTTATTCAGGCTAAACAGTCAAGGAAATAAAAAGTACTGTCACATTTGTTCTTCTGTAGAAAGTGAAAAATAATTTTCTTCTAAAGGATTAAGTTGAAAATATTCAGTGGAACCAAATATTCTAGCAATTTTATCAAATTATTTGTTTCAGAACTCCAGAATGTTTCCCATTTAATAGGTTGGTTTAGAAAGGTGTAAGTGTGTGAGAAGTACATAGGAAACATATCATTAAGACATGTTTTCTCAGAGAAAGAACGTATTAAAAAAAAGATAAAGTAGGTCACAGTAACTTCAATAAACATTATTTGTCATGTGCATAGTATAAAAGTAGAGCCTCTAAACCCCCAGAAAAGTTTGAGTTCGGGGATGATCATTTGGTCTGCGACTGACTTACTTGGTATTGTGGTATCTTAGCAATTTTCTAATTTCAATGTTGAATTAACATTCAATTAACATTCAATTAACATTCAATTAATGTTAATGACTGTATCAGATGATAAGCAACCAAAGAGAAATCACTAATAAACCAGTCATCTATGGCTAAATAAGTTTTTAAGTTTATTTATTTTGAGAGAGAGAGAGAGCAAGAGAGTACAGGAGGGGCAGAGAGAGAGAGAGAGAGAGAGAGATGGAGAGAGAGAGAATCCCAAGCAGGTTCCGCATTGGCAGCACAGAGCCTGATGTGGGGCCCAAACTCATGGAACTGTGAGATCATGACCTGAGCCAAAACCAGGAGCCAAATGTTTAACTGACTAAGCCACTCAGGTACCCCGATGGCTAAATACTTTTAAATATATTTTATTATTTTAATTATAAAAACATATTTCAGAATTTTTTCCAAATACATCTTTGTTGATATATATGTCTTTATATTGCTAAAAATATTCCTAAACAGTTAAAGTAAGAGTAAAAATGTATATGCCTTTATCAACATATGTGCTATATATTATTAGATTTAAGTAATACTTAGTTCTCTGAAATTTCACTGTATTAGAAATTATACCATAATATAGCTCTAGTTTTTCCCCTTCATAAGGATTTCTTAGAATTTCAGACTCATTCCTTTATAAATACAATCTTAATGAAAAAGGGCCATAGTAAGCAGGAAATAACCTCTATAAGTTGTCCTTATATCCCTTTAACAGAGGTCTTACTTCAGAAATTCTACCTAATTTATTCATGTATTTCATTTGTTGAAGGACTTATATATTGTCTCATCCTTTTTAAATTTACATCATTTTCTATCTTGGTTCTGCATAGTACTATTGATCCTCATGATCCAGGTGGGTTTGAGATTAAATGCCTGAAGCTTCCCCTTGGCTCTCCCTAAAAACCACTAAAATATAACTCAGTCAACATAAAGTGAAATATCAAGGTGTTTTTTTTTCAGATGAAATATCATAAAGTGAATACTTTGGTCTTTTATAAACTTCAAACACAAATGGAAGCATGCATTCTGAGGAAGTATGTGTTTGTTGTACAACAAAGATCTGATTGCAATCTTACCTTCCCCTGATCCCCAGTAGGGAAGGATATTATCACATATTTGAATAAAGGTTTTAGCTTTCTCTTGACAAATGATGCCTTCATCCATAGTTTACATTAGACTTTATGCCCCATTCTGAAGAGTGTCCCTTATTCTAAAAGAATAAGATGGCTATGTTTACCATTTTAGGAGTGGAAACTTATGAAATGTTAGGATGACACAATTCAGCAGCTTTTGACCTTTCCTTTTATAAAAACTTGACAGAGTGTTAAAAGTTCAAAGGTAATTTGAAGTTTATGACTTTCATGAATCAAAGATACTAAAGAAATGTTATAAAGCTCTCAATTTTTTTTTTATGGAATAGTTTCTGCTGTCAGATCCCGGATAAAGGACAATAAAGAAAAATTCACATTTTGAAAAATAAGCAGAATGCCGAAGATGCCAATTCAAGAAGGTACCTCTTTCTGCCCAAGGACTTGTTGCTTATCACTCTCCTCCAAGTTCAGGACCAATAGTTCCTGTGGGCAATTTTAGCAGAGTCTGGAACCTCAATCTCTGTGGTTAGGGGAGAGCACTTCTCTCAGTGGACCTCTGTGGCCGTAGTTACGTCAGTTGTAACTACAATTGTTGTCATATATGCTTCCCTACAACCAAGCAGCAGGAGGTATTCTGAAATTCTCATGCCTAGATTCCATGATAGACTGGAACCCAAGACCCCAAACCTTCCTCCCATCTTCCTACCGTAGAAAGTTTATCACTCTGTGGTATAATTAGTTGTTCAATGATCTGTCTCTTGAGTAGATAGCATGCTTTTTTAAATCAAGAATTCAGTCTTATTCCATCTATTGCATTGAAAGTGTTCAATTAATATGATTGAACAAATAGAAGAAACATAGTGATGGATTACACTAAGAATTATATATTGTTTTGAAGTTTGCAAAGTATTTCCAATATATATTCTCATTTAAAATTTGAACCAGCCTTTGGAGAACATTTCAACCAACCAGTTAGAAAGATCTTTTGAAACAGGTTTGGCCAATAGACATTGACTAAAAATTACTAACTCAGTTCTTTGTAAACCCTAACATCTACAAAGTACTGTATTAATTTTGTGAGCAATAATGATATGATATCTTATGTTCCCTTGTTTTGTAACATTGTGAGAGAGGCTGGTGGGGGGCAATGATCCTGACATAATGATCTAAAATGGAGACACAAAATGCCTCCATTCCACAAAGTCAGAGCTCCCTGCCCTCAATGGACTTACATACAAGAGCAGATGTGGTAGTTGGCCTCTAAAGATGACTTCCAAAAGAACCTTTTTTCTCCAGTATTCATACCCTGTGTAGTCCTCTTTCCTTCAGTCTTAGAAAACTTGTGACTGACTTTACTTTTTCTTTTTACCATGAAATTCACATTACATATAATTAATCATTTAAAAGTGATTAATTTAGTGGCATTTAGTGCATTCACAATGTTATGCAATCAGTACCTCTATCTAGTTCCAAAACACTGTCATCATCCCAAAAGGAAACCTCCTACCCAATAAACAGCTACACCTATTCTTCCTTCCCTCAGCTCCTGACAATTGCCAATCTACTTGGCCACAAGACAGAAGTCAGGTAAGAATGATGACTACCCTTAGACTGCCTTGCTATTAGGAAACCAAGCTAGCCACATGGAGAAGTAGCATGAACAGAGGGATACCCAGCCAGCTTCTACTAGTTCAGCCATGCCAGTTGAGGTATCAGAGACATGCACAAAGCAGTTTTCTTGAATATTCTGGCCCCAGAAGACATCATGTAGAGAAGAAAGGAGGTAGGTACCTGGTTGCAAGTCAGAACTGAGACTAAAGACCTGGTCCCTGGGAATCCATATTAGCATCTGCAGTTGTTCAGGCCACCCCAGCTCAGGCTCCAGCATTAGTGGATGGGTGGATGGGTAGAAGGATGGATGGATAATAGTGTGTTGCAAAGTGATAAAATGGTATGAAAGCAAACCAGAGGAGAGATCATAGTATCAGGAGTGCTGTGTTGTGAGTGGGGGCAAACTGCAGGGTTAAATATGCTGATCTGAGCAAGTCTCACATTTCTGACTGAGAAGCTAATAAGATTTTTTGAGGAGGGAAATTGTATGATTTAATTAATCTTTAATAACCACTTCCCTATTGCAGGGATAAAGGAAAGGAGTGGGGTGAATGGCCTGCTATCATTTAAGTACTTGTCTTTAAAATGAAGGGAAAAGAAAAGCTAATGCTAACAAGTGAAAATCTGTAGAATGGGGACAAGCAAGCATTTCAATTGAGTGCAGAAATGCAGTCCTCAATACTGGGTTCAGTTCCAGTTTCTACATACAGTTTCTGGAATTTCATATTGCATGGATCTGTGAAGTCTAAACAATTAATTGGTTCTGGAACAAAATTAAGCTGATGAGTTAATGAAGGGAAAAAGTGGTGGAGGATGGAAAGAGAAATGTTTTCCTAGGAAATCTCTAGGAAATCATTCTGCAAATTTGCTTGAAGTGGAAAAGATTTTTATTTCCCTACAAAACATCATTCTCCATGTTGGTAGTCACCACTTCCTCTGAACCACCCCCATTCCCTACGGTCTCTGAAGCAGGTTCCAGATCCCTGAGGCTCTGCAGACCCAAGATCAGATCAACATCCAGGATAAAATCAACTTCAAAGAGCTTTCCTAGGTCCTTCAGATAGTATAATTATATGTGAAAAAATCACCTGGCAAAGTTACTGCGCATTCAGAACTTCAAAGGAAAGACAGTTGAAAACCAGTACAAATGAGAAGAAAAATCTGACAAACAAATCTTAATCCAAACAATAGCAGTAAGCACTAGAATAAAAAGTCTAAGAGTGTAGAGGTGCCTGGGTGGCTCAGTTGGTTAAGCATCTGACTTCAGGTCATGATCTCATAGTTTGTGGGTTCAAGCCCCTCATCAGGTTCTGTACTGACAGCTCAGAGCCTGGAGCCTGCTTCAGATTCTGTCTCTCTCTCTCTCTGCGCCGCCCCCCACCAACTGCTTGCGCTCTGTCCCTCTTTCTCAAAAAATAAACATTAAAAAATAAAAGAAAGTCTAAGAGTGTAAATGATGTTTAAAAGCAACAGAAAAAATAGCTTTTATTATCAATGTGCACATGATGTACCAGCTTAAAAAAAAGCTAATATATATATTAGTATTCCACTTTATGTAAAAATGATTAGTTGATTATTCTCTTTATAACAATTGACTATGGAAATTTACTGTGGAGACCCATTAAATAGCCAGCTCTTTTGCTCTATCACTGATTATTTAATATACAAGCATTTAATTATAATCGGTGGTTCAGGGAAACCTCAAATGCCTTCATCAAGCCCCAGTCATGGTATGGCTAGTATCTTTAAAATACAATGGTAGGCCTAATTTTTAAAGGATTTATTTGCTTATAGAGCTTATTATTGCTCCATAGAGGCCAGGATAAAGAGTCCCAAGGATAGAAATGGCAATTACAATAACAACAAAATAAAAAAGAGTAAATAAAGGAAAGAAATGAAACCAGTTTCACCCTTTCAGCCATTTTGCAACTCACTTGTGAATATTCTGGCAATTACACAATTTTTTAAAATGTAGCAAAAAGTGGACAGAAAGTGGACAGTTTGGTTCATGATACTATACATTTATTGACTCAGTTCCAGGCAACTTGCGTGAATGTAAATTATCTGTACAGAGTTTGAACCCTCTCCATGTCTCCAGTGGTATTTTCCCTTCTTTACTAGGGCATATAAGGCAAATGTGGACTGGAGCATAATTGTGTAAGAATCACCTGGATATTTGTTAAAAACTCACACTCCAGAGCCCCACTAAAAGTCCCAGGAATCTGTAAAGCAACAAGGTGTCTGGGCCAGTAGAATAGTGGGATGCACTGTCATTGCCTCCTGAAAGGTAGGTTGCCTGGGGCTTAGACACCCAGGGCCTGGCCAGGATAGAACTAACCAGCCACTGTGTGGCTAAAGGAAGCCAGCATATATATCTGGATTTCATTTTCTTTCTTTCTTTTTTAAATATGTTTAATGCTTGTTTATTTTGAGAGAGAGAGAGTGTGAGCTGGGCAAAGAGAGAGGGAGACACAGAATCCGAAGGGGGCTCCAGGCTCTGAGCTGTCAGCACAGAGCCCATTGTGAGACTTGAACTCATGAGCCATGAGATCATGACCTGAGCCAAAGTCACACACTTAACCAACTGAACCACCCCTGGATTTCATTTTCTTATAGCTCTACCAAGACAAGACCCCCAATTCCTTGTTATACAGAGAAAGATGTGATTTTAAATACACACAATCATAATTATTTATAATATATATTCCATTAATTTTGCTCAAAATCCTGAAATCAGACAAAATGAAAGGAGAACTATTTTATTATAGCCTAACCCAGTTAATCTAAAATGGATTTTGATAGGTTAAGATTAACTTGAGGTTTGGTTAAATCTTTGTCTTCCCTGGGTAAATTGTGCATATATGTATTTTTCTAAACTTTTGAATGTGAGTATCAGACAGCATGTTCTGTTAATCATAATGTATTCTTTCCTCGGAAGATGCCAGGAGTCCTTCAGGACATCCCCTACTGTGTGTCAGCAGCATGAACATCAGTTTTCATCGTGTGGACAGACAGAAAGAAATGTACTTTAAATGCCCATCTGGGTTCTGATGTCAGAGTAGTTTGCCCAATCTTGTTGGTACTTCCTTCTATTCCCCTCTACAAACATTTTTGGTGTAGAAACAAATGTATCTGTGTTGTAGTAGAGACCACTGTACACAAATCTACGGTGATGACAGCAGGGTCATTTTTGTGGAGCCTCTCAAGTGAAGAAAAGTGTCCCTACAGCTGGTTTTATTTTCTTTGTCACTAGATGTCACTGCATACACAGTGTGCTACTGTGGCTGGGTACTGGGAGCCCCGAGAGCAGGGGAAAGAGGAAAGACATATTCTGGAAGCCTTCCTTCTGATCCTACTTGGAAGGTTTCTGGGCTTTGGATCTCTTTGAGGCATTCTCACCACCTTGTTTAATTAGGCTAATCCCCCTTCATACTCAGTCATTTTAGAGATTGTGTGAAATGTAATTTAAATGTGTGTAAATCCTTTGTCTTTCAGTAGGACCTTTTGGGGGGGGTCATATGTGGTATAAGTGTGTCTTACTCAAAGTTCCTTTTGGTGTGGACTTATGGGCAGGATGCAAATTGGTTACTTATATGCTGCCTCTAATTCAGGGTTATATCCTGTTAAAAAGCCAGTTTGTTCTCAATCAGAATGCAACAGTTAATAGATGTTCAAAATTAGTTCCAAACACAGCCTATTTGCTAACTAGTGGCATTGTACATCTGCTTCAAGTTAAGAAACTTTAATTAAAATTACTATTCCTCTATCCAGTATCCTTCCAAATTCCATGTTTGTATTTGCATCTTCGGTAGCCAAAGGCATGCTGGGTTAGGCCTATATCGGTGATTTTTCCTTCACATAAGAGATTAATTCAAGTTGATATTACAGACTTCTAGGGAGATGTAATTTACATCTTCCATTCTTATTCCCAGCCCCCAAAGGGATTTGTGACAGTCTCATGGGGAAGACCTGCTGGGTCATTAGTGGAATTTCACCGCCATATTTTTATTCACTGAGATCCTACAGCAGGCAAGAATTTTACCCAAGGCAACTAGTGTTTAGAATTCTCTCTCTCCTTAGCCGCAGAACCAGATGTGAACAGATATCTTACTGGAACTTGGACAAGTAGATCCTGAAGTTAAAGACCTACACTCCAGCCTGTGATTTGGTTTAATGAAATAAGCACACATAAGATATTAAAGACCCAGGCTATGATCCTGACTCTTTTATTTGATTGTGGGAAATCTGGGCCTGAGTTTTCTCATCTGTAAAAGGAAATAAGAAAATCTGCCTTTATCTATGTCACATTGTTGTTAGGAAAATCTAACAGGATAATGGATTTGAAAAAAGTAAAAACTGTCATATAGATACATAGCAGTATCTTCCTCTTCCTTATAATTTAATGGTAACACATGTATTTAAATAAAATTAAAACAGTGATCAGTTCATATCACTCTAAAAAGTTATCTATGGTTTACTTCTTTTTTAAAGTTTATGTAATATTTTTAGCCAATTACCAAACATGATTGCAACTTTGTGACCAGAGATATTCATTTTCTTATACTCAGCCTACAGGCAGTATGTGACAAATTAAAATAGAAGGTGACATTGCAGAACATGGTGCTGTGTTCCT
Organism: Panthera uncia; assembly: GCF_023721935.1. Taxonomy (NCBI): domain Eukaryota; kingdom Metazoa; phylum Chordata; class Mammalia; order Carnivora; family Felidae; genus Panthera; species Panthera uncia. Next base: position 36,280,953 of record NW_026057578.1, on the reverse strand, counting down.
GGGCACCACATGGGTTATATTCAGGCAATAAGGCACAGATCGTCTTTATTACCATGCAGATGTTGAAATGCCAGGGGTGGGATTAGGGAGTGTGGAATGGAGATGGGATGGTAGGGGACATTTGCCACAGCTGAAGCCATATCAAGTCTCAAAATGGGCAAACCTGTTAATGAGGATCCAAGCATCAGTTTCTATTTCTAGAAACACAGCCCAAGGGAAACTTATGTAAATTTTGTTGGATATGAAATCCTTCTTACAAAACAGCATTTTGATGAGTCTAAGGTAAACAGGTCAGACCCATGTTGAATAAATTTCCATTAAAGTGCACATGATTTTAAGAATGGGGGCGGTGAGGAGTTGAGAAAATGAAGGTGATTTTAATTAAATCTTAAATGTGGTTAGGTCTTGCCCCCAATCTACACTTGAGATAGCCTTCAGACTTTCTTTTCAAATTGATGAGTCCCATGAAATGAGAGGATTTTGCTGATGACAGCACATTTGGTAGATGGTGGTCTTCAGACCTCCGGCAGCTCTTCTCTGCCTTAGTTCAGATTTCTACAGGCACCACAGGGCTGAAAGGGACCCTCTAATTATGGGCGGGATTAGCACTCAACAGCCCATGTGTTGTTCTCCGTGGCTTTCAGCCCTCATGGTTTCTCGGTTCCTTATGGTCACTGTGGCCACCTAGAAATTCTTTTCAAGAGCATAATAACCAGATCAGCTGCTGCAGGCTGGAGCTGGGCAGAACAAAAGGAGGCGGAGGGCACTCCAGCAGACCCTGTCTGTTCACAGATCCCAGCAGGCACCCCAGGGTCACATCAGACAAAACCATGGTCCAGCCCCATTTGATAAGGCTCCATCCTGCACGACCCATTGCCCCTACTTAAGGCCTGGGGGATACGCTCCAGTAGCATGCACTCTTTGCCAACAGAAATACTAGCCGTGGAAAAAAATACACCCCCACGCCTTGCAGCAAGCAGGAAGACTCTTCTTGTTAATTTTTCCCCTTCAGATATTTCTCCGTGGAAATCTTTAACATAGATATGGGGAGTTTATTTTTTAGTCTGTTTTTAATATTAATCTTTTGATAGAGGTTATTTTAACCTATGAGTAACAATGAATGGGGGGAGGAAAGGGGTGGCAGGCATTTATTTTATTCTGAAATGAGGCAGGGCAGCTCCTCATTCCTTGCTTTGTTCATCAGTTGCATGATGCCACAGCATAGACAGGTTTTCCCTAAGTAGCATCTGGTCCTTCTTGGACGATTCCACAGGCGTTTTGTCTCTTTTAGGTTTTCAATAGTGGCCACTGGGGCAGGCGACCATCTGGTGAAGGCGTCACCTGGCCAGTTGGTCCTGCCTGACTGCACACTACCCTGCATTCCCCTGCATCAGATGGCCCCAGTGCCCAATAGGGTCCTTGCTGGGGCTGGACAGCAGGACATGGGGCTTGGCATTGAGATAGGGTCAGGGTTAGTAATGGCACTTCTAGTGAATGGGAAGACTGGATGACAAGGTTTTAGAATGTGGGCTCATGGTCAGCAAAGTTGGCTTTCAATTTTGACTCATATACCTCCTAGCCCAGAGGACATGGGCAGCTTATCTCTCAGCTTTTTGTATCTGCAAAAGGAGGAACATCATAATAATTGGGTTGTTGTGAGGTATTAGTGAGACTACTCTAGATATAAAGGTATATCTTGTATCAGGAAACAAAGGGTACATTTAAATGGTTATAGAGGATGTTTAATAAGGAGACTTTTTACAACACTGCACGCATGGTTTAGGAAAAACATGAAGGAAGGAACCTGTGCAGTATCCCAAGGCTTGTGACATCCTGGAGCTGTTACATGTTAGGGCTCAAGGGCTAAAGTCAGGGAGCAGTTAAGGGAAACCAGAGAGGGAGCTCCAGGGAGAGGGACACCATGACACAATCTGCATACTTTGTTAGAGGGGTGGCAGCCAATGTGCAATTACAAGAGGGGTAGACACTAGGGGGCAGGAGGGTTACCACTCTGAGAATAATCTTAGGCCTCCACTATCCTCACACTCTGAATATTCCACAGGTGCCACCCATTACCCAAACTAAATAGCCCTGACCACATCCCCATTTGCACTCAAGTACTCGTGGAAGGCTTTTTACTCTGGAGATATTTGGCCTAAGAGTTTTTTCGTAGCAAGGGAGCACGTGTGGCCCATGCCCACAGCAAACATGCTGGAAAGCTGATGCACACAAAAGCAGCCCTAAACCCATGATTGATGGGAGTTAGTGAATGAATACCTAGCTTCCTCAAGCTTCACTGTCTCCTGGAGTTACTTCAGGATTCCACACCAGTTGCCTACAGTGAGAACTCGCTTGATTATATATTCATTCTTGGGTATATATCTAGTCTCTTCCCTGTCTTACTTCCCTGTGTCCTGGGATCTCCTCCCAAATACATGTTAACACTATAATCCACATCCTTAGAATTGGCTTCTGGGGGCACCCAAATCAAGACAAAACCCACTGACACAGTCTATGTGGGTCAGCCCCCTGTGGTACAGAACAGGGTAGTGGATGATGGAGAGTGGATCTGGGGAGGGACATGGCAGACATCCACATGGACACCCAGCACAGTGCCTGATCTGCCTCACAGTATGGTAGTTAGTAGTGTTAACTTGGCAACAACAGCTGGTGTACAGTCGTTCCCTCATTCTCTTCCTCTTCCTCAACACTTGATACAAAACTTGTGTAAGAAATGGACAAAAGCCCATTCTAGGTGGCATCAAAGGTTAGTGGAAGTTGGGAGATAGTGGTAGGGTTCTAAAAAGGTGAAGTATTAATAAAAACTGGATGGTTTGCCTAATAAAGAACAAGTCTTAAAACTTGAATGAACATAATTTGCATTTCATGCCATTATTAGCATTTGAGAGCTAGAAGGAGGGATCAGCAGAAGTAGGAAACCCTTAAATTGGAGAGCCTAGGCACTAAATCCTACCACTCATAAAAGAGTCCAGATTGGCTCTAAAATGTAGAACCAAATATCCACTATGAAGCACAATAAAACCCTATTTTTTATAGTACTTCTGACTATTTTAGGTCCCTATAAAATCTCAACATGTTAGAATTTAAAAATGATTAGGTAAAAGATGAGAAGGGCTTTAACCAAATCATTTATTGGGGCAGTACTAACTCTAAGTCCTATAATAGAGACTGGAATTAATTAGTGCTTAGTCAATATTGGATGGATGGATAGATGGATGATTCGATGGGTTAGCCTAGTATTATAAAACTAAAGGAATGCAACAGCAGTCAAAATACTAATATTCATCCACAGTCTTCCTTGTCTAAAACAACTTTAACACTTTCTCATGGTATGTGTATATGTGTGTGTGTGCAACATATATATTAACCAATAGAGTTTTATTGGCCAGAATAAGTCACATGGGGAAGTCTAGTGTCAGTATAGGATGGTGCTGCAAAGGGGCCTCATATAAGGAAGCAAGAACAAACTGGAGCCATTATTGCAATCAATTGTCCACATAATTTCTTTCTCCTGTTACAGTGGAGAAGGTGTCCCTCCTCCCTCTGTGCTCTTGAATACTTCTGAGGTCTGACTACCACCTTACTGCCCTTCATCTTGAGAGGCAATGTAGATTTTATCCTGCTGGAGATTTGGATGGATTCCTGCCAGAATCCCTTGGAGTGTTTGAATAAGTGATTTTTCTAGGAACCAACCCGGATCCCCTAAGGCAGAACTTCTAGGGAAAGAGCCTCAAAATCAATATTTTAATTATGCATTTGAAAGAGTAGGTATGTGTGTTTCACAGGCTTCCATTTCAACACCGCAATAAGACCTAATGATTGGAGGTTGACACCAAGTGCTCCCATTTATCTAATCACTTACTTTTGTTAACTAATATACATGTCTATTAAAGGAGATTATGTCTGGCAACCAACTATAATCCCCATAGATAATTCTCTATGGAGGAAACCATGGTTTTACTTATTTTGGGGGGTAGTGAGAGGGGTTGAGGAAAGTTGCTGTTTTTTGTGAACAGAGGCAAAGATCACATTTCAATCATATTTATAATGTCCATCACATACTGCATAATATTTGGTGAGAAAAGAGTTTGTTGTTTTGAATTATATTGAATTCCTTTACTAGGTTAAAAATACTTGAGCCCATCAAGTCACATGGAATTTAGGACACCTCAGTTAAATTCCCAGTATTTTATCGAATTGAAGACACTGAGCACGTGAATCCTAGGAAATGGGCCTATGTCACTTTTCAGAATGGCCCCAGAGTCCCTAGAATTCCCCTTGGCAATTTGAAGGACTGCCCCAGCTGTGGAGAGAAATGAATTGGCAGTTTTGTTCCACATCTGACCTGGAATGAATTGCTTAAAGATGCTAATTGGATAGGATATTAAGGTATGCAAACATAAGCAAAAACAACAAAGAAAACACTGTAGTCTCCAGTAAGGATGACTATTTATCTTCATTGGTTCTCTGAAGACAAGAACTGTAAAGAACCTCTCTTTTGATGTTAAACTTTTATTTATTCCTTGTGAGATATAATTAACCTTTATACAAAAAGTAAAGGGTAGCATATTTTGTGAGAAAAACCCTAATTGTGTCTACTATCCAAGTTGGTGAAGGAACTATATTACATATTTATTTTTAATGCAGATGAGTTTTCAATTTGAAAATTCACTGTAAGCCACCAGATGACTCTATTAATGAAACATATAGGATAGAATGTAGTAAGGGATCAGAATCAAACATAAAGTGAATTATATTACATAAATTACACTGAGTTTGAAAAATCACAGTAGCTAGGAATCATAGTTATTTTTAAATACTCTTTTCTTAACATTGTTTACAACTGGGGCTTTATTCTAAGAGCTCTTTGATGGTGATTGTGCCCAAGACCCAAACAGATCACTTATGTATAAGGGGACCATATAATTTATGATCCAAATACAGACAGAGAAATGGGTTGCTATTTATAATTAAGTTAGAAGGATAGGTATGAGCTGAAACTATCTTTGGACAATTGGATGCATGGTCACCCTACCTGTGTACTTTATTCCTAGGAGTGTAAGTTCCACTATATATTTTTTGGAGACTTTTATTATGCAAGCTGTTTTGTGATGCAGAAGAAATTAGGCCTTCCTCAAAAGAGAATCTAAACTCTCAAGAGATAAGTAAAAATTTAAAAAATAAGTATGTCCCTCCAAATTCATATGTTGAAATCCTAACCCCCATTATCTTAGAATGTGACTGTATTTGTTGGTACAGTCTTTAAGAAGGTAATTAAGTTAAAATGAGGTCAATAGAGTGGACCCTAATCTAACAGGAGTGGTATCCTTAAAAGAAGATTAGGACACAGATACACACAGAAGACCATGTGAAGACACAGGGAGAGGATGGCCATCCACAGGCCAAGAAGAGAGGACTCAGAAGAAACCAACCCTGTTTATATCTTGATCTTGTATTTCTAGCCTCCAGAATTGTGAGAAAATGAATTTCTGCTATTTAAGCTACCCAGTCTGTGATACTTTGTACTTTGTAGCTCTGCAAACTAACACAATAGCACTGACTTCATCTAAGTTTGATAATCTGTGTACAGCAGGATGGGGATAAAGTTTCTTTTTAATGAATTCGTGTGACATACTTTTAATGAATTCATGTGACATACTTCTAAGACCATACTTTTAAATTTCTCCAACTTTGGGGAGGGCCTTTAAGCTACAATATTTTGATAACTGAAATGACTCAGTATTCAGAAATATGGTCTCTGAAATATGTATGGCATGAGTTCTCTCAATGTAATGATGTCAGTCCATATAGCTGAGTTAATATGCACAAGGGTGGTCACTTATCTACTTCCAGCAATAACAACAAAAAAGTATTACAAATCTTAATGGCTTAGGACAGCAATTTTCTGGTTTTCTTTTTCTCATGAAGCTACAGATCAGCTGAGCAGTTATGTTAATTTGGACCAAAGTTGGCTGCTTTCTGCTGGACTCACTCATTTGTCTCTGGTCAGCTGGCAGGTGGGCTGGTCTAGCTATTCTAGGATGGCCTCAGCCTGGATGACTTGGCTCTGCTGTACATGGTTGTCACCCTCCAGCAAGCTAGCCTGGGTTTTTTATCACAGGAAGCAGAGTAATAGAGCCAGAGAATGTATGGTCTCTTGAGGCCTAGACCCTACACTGACACAACATCACTTCTGCAACATTTTGTTGGCCAAAGCAAGCCCCATGTCCAAACCCAGATTTGAGAAGTGAGGAAAGACCCTCCATATTTTATGGGAGTATCTGTAAAGTCACATTGCAAAGAGCAAGGATACAGAGAGCAGTAAAAACAAACAAACAAACAAACAAAAAAGGGACCATTTTCACAACCTGTCAAAGACAGATTATTCCCAATGTGGGAAGCTTGAACTATAGTATTACTGAATTACCTTAAAAGGGAACACCCAGTGGAATCCCTCATCCAGTGCAGGAATTCCCCCAAATTAAACACAAAAAGACAAAACCAGAAAGAAGAAGAAGAAGAAAAAAACAAAACCAAAAACCTCAAAGAAGATTCCCACCACCTGCATTTGACCTAACTTTTCTCACTAGGCCCAAAAAAAAAAAAAAAAAAAAAAGGAAAAAACACTGTAGCTTCCCACTCCTGCCATTCAGGGCTCAGTTTATCTGGCTTCAGCTATGAGTCACAGCTGACTGAGGGGTGGGGGTGGGTCATGAGTCATGGCCTAAGACAAAGATAGAATTTGATGGGGGTGGACCAGAAGGCAGCACAGAAGACACTGCAAGTTCAGGCATTATCTCAGCATTTAGGGTGATTTCTCCTTTCCTGCAGCTGGGGAAGCTGGGCAGTGTGCCCGCTTCTGAAATCTCACAGTGGAGATGCCACACAGGCCCTGTGCAGCTGGGTTTGGGGGACTTATACCTTTTTGTTTCTGAGAGAGTTGAGTGGCTGATTTCAGAAGTGTTAGTATCACTGCCCTGAATGTGCTCCAGTTAAACTAACTCCCTTCCATCCCTGTGTGCCTGTTCAGTAGACCATTTCATCCTGCCATTCCCAGGAGTGAGTTACCTGGTCAGTTTGAGAAGTTAATATTTAGAAAGTCTAGTGGTTGCATATGATTTCCTGCATGAAAGACATTATAATAAGCCAATGTTATCTATTGACCCACTTCCACATATATTTGCATTTGACAACTTTTTAAGAAATTCTTTGGCTCAATGACAGTTTAACTCAAGTCACTATGGTAGGAATTATTTTCAGCTATTGCTCTCTTTTTAATTTTGGCTGCACAGTAACCTGCTTAAAGTACATAAATGTGCATCTCGCCTCAAGAAATTAACATGTCTTCTACCCTGAGGTAAAGATTAAATGAAAATTCTGTCACCTCAAAATAAATCTGGAAACAGAACTCCTGAGTATTTTCCAAATAAGGTGATTACTAGCCTAAAGATGCTGAACTTTTAGATGACTATCCTATAAACAAAGGCAACGCATGGTTGGCTCCCATTCATCCTGGTCCACAACATCCTTCATTACAGGACATGGCATCATTTTGATTCACAGCAGGATAAAAAGAATCTATTTGTATATTTGGAAGTTCGAATGAGGATTTCCTGAGGTCCTGGTGATGTCATTTCTGCCTTACAACAACCTTGCCTTTACCACCAGAGTTAAAACCAGGTCATCATTTCCATGTAAGTGTGTGCACATGTGTGTGCATGTGCACACACACACACACACAGATATACTTCATTTCAGAGTCTAATTAAAACCCAATCATATGTAATTTTCTCCTAGATTAATGCTGGCATTAAATCAAGATTTCAGCTTAGAAGGAAAATGCCTTAAACTAACCATACTATACTTGCATTGCCTTTTAATGAGAGAATGCCTTTTGTTAAATCATTTAGAACACATGTGCCCTGGACACAATATATACTGGGGACAGAAACAGAAAAATGTTGATTGCTAGTGTCCAGGAAAGATGCCACTGGCCTTATTAGTTTCTTCCCCACGGAAATAGTTGCAAACAGAAAATAATTTATAAACTGTTGCTTTCCTGTGATTGAGTTTCCCAAAGGACCACTTAGGGTATTATCACTGATCCATGATCATCTCACTATGTTTTCACTGCTACTAATACTGTCAGCCCTGCAGAGACTGTGAATTCCACCAAAGGATGACCCGCAGGTTTAGACACGGGAGGATGTATACCTCTAGCCCTGCCCGAGGCATAGAGACTGGACTTGGGGAGGCCAGGATGAACAAGAGGCTGATTGCAAAAACCCCACAGGGTGCCACTATGTGTAGCCTCCATGAATGGCAATAGTCCTGAGGGGTGGTTGGAGCAGATACTATGGGTACCCCAACCATGCCCCTTGCCTTTACTCCTTCAGGGCACAGAAACCCAACTTCTTCTTTGCCCTAATGGCCCCCACAGCCATCAGCTTAGACACTCACATGGCAGGCCAGAAGTGAAGGGAAATTAACACTTCGTGGGAGCAGCCCTAGGTGAATGACCGACAGGACATGATACATATATACCTCCATGCCCTTACCACCACTCAGGTGAGATAAATCCAAGCCATATACTTCACACCCTTTCCCAGTGGTCTCCAGCAGGACCACGTTCCAACTGCTCACAGTAGTAGCTGGTTCAATGAAATGCCCTTTATGGGCTGCCTGTCTTTCCCTCCTTTATATCTGTATTTCTTTTACTTCCCCCCAAAAACTGTTTGCTATTGAATTATTATCTCAGGGATTGCTTTTGGGGAACTTAATCTAAGAGAGGAGCAAACTCAATTGAGACCCCCTGTTTTACGTAACTTTGGAGAACTGATAGAACATCCTGACATCAGGAGTATATCCCATGATATGTTTGGATCCTGCCTTTAAGGAGACAAAACTCACAACAACACAGTTGCTATTCCACATTACAGGAGATACATCTCCTTACTGTCCTGTTTGTGCCTTTACACACATGCCAGCTTGCTCATCATGCAGAGTAGTCCCAGAAGGAAGGCAGTATTCTATAGCTCTGATCTTTCCAAGGCAAAGAAGACTCAGCTTACCTAATTTTTCCATGAGGCCTGATGCTGCTTTCCTGAGCCCCAGATTTCCCTCTGGTTTTCATATACAATGCATCCTATTGCTTTGCTTATATTCTCATTGCCAAAGTCAAAACAGTTCTTCTGAAAGATCACATCATGTCACTCGATGTAGAAGTGATCATGTCACTTCAACTTGGCAGAGATTCCCTTGGCCCAAGAATACAGCCATTAAATTCTAACTAAATATTGAGGAGGGCACCTTTTGGGATGAGCACTGGGTGTTGTATGGAAACCAATTTGACAATAAATTTCATATATTGAAAAAAAATAAATTCTAACTATGGTCTGCAAGTCTCTGGGATGATATGATTCCTGGACACCACTCCAACATCACTTCCTATCACTTTCCTTTCCACTCCTTGCTTTTCTTTGAAAATGCCAACATGTTCCAGTTTCAGGATTTAGCATTAGCTGTTCCCTATGCTTGAGGCACTCTTTCCCCAGAGGTACATGAGTCTATCTGACTTTGGCCTTTGTCGACCAGTGCAGCACCCCTTAATTCTTTATCCCATGCCCTACTGATTTCTCTTTATAGCTGTCAGCCCCACTTGGCATCATATGAACTTGTTTAGTTGTTTTTTGTTGGTCTTCCCACTACCATATAAGCTCTACCATTACATCACTGACACCATGTGCCTGGAGCACAGAAGATGCTCAATTTATAACTAGCTGACTGAATATATGATGTTAACTTTAAGAGGACCTCAGAGTGATCTATCAATATTTTTACCAGAATAATAATATGTAGTCCAGATTTTTTTAGACTGTATAATGCTCTATATGGATTCTTAACTTTTTAAATGATTAACTCCTTACTCTCCAAAGATACATATTCCCTGTTTTCCAGTTTGGTCTTTTTTTTTCTCTTTGGTTATTCAGTCCCAAGTGAGGAGAATGTCTAAAACTGGAGATGGATTGATTGATAAAGTAACAAAGAGCAAAATGTGTACTTCGAACTCAGCTACTAGCATCTATGTCCATCCATTCAACAGATATTGACTGAACATATATATGCCAGGTACTGTGGTACATGCAAGGGATGTATTGGGGAATACAATAACCAAATATCTCTGACCTGAGGGAGCTTATATTCTGAAAGGGAAAACAACAAGAAAATATAAACATAATAAATAAGGAAATTATTTCGTATATTTGAAGGATATGCTAGAGTGGTCACAGGAGGCCTCAGTGAGCACTTGACTTCCATGCAGAAACTTGAATGAGTATGAAGCCATGCTCATGTATGTGGGAGGAGCATTCCAGACACAGGGAATAGCCAGGGCAGAGGCCTGAAGTGTGAGCATGCCAAATGTGCAGAGAGAGAGCAAGCCAGAGAGCATTGCACAGGGGAAGAGTGATAGGAGATGATGCATAGAAGAAATGCAAAGTAGGTCACACAGATCCCTGGAGGCATTAAAAGAACGGATTTTCACACAAGCTGATAATTTTTAAAAGGCAATAAAATAATAGCTGTTGCTGGTCCATTCAACTAAATGATATTTCCCGATTGCTTCATATAAAAGGCTATTCCATTAAAAAACAGTATGTTAACACTATTATTGATAATTACTTTATTATATTATTGTTTCTTAACATGATTGTTACCATATTTTTCTTAATTGCACAGTGGTAAAGTGCTATTATTGATGATAAATGCAAAAAGGAAAAAAATTACGAAATAAAAATTAGAGAATGAAAGATTGTCTCTTTAATTTTTTAATTATAATTGCGTTATTGAGATCTAGTTCACAGACCATTCAATTCATCCAATTAAAGTGCACAATTCAGTAGTTTTTAGTATATTCACAGAGCTGTACAACCATCATCAATGATCAGTTTTAGAACCTTTCCACCCCCCCCCAAAAAAAATACTCGTTAATAATCAGTCCTCATTTCCCCCGTTAGCCTTAAAACTAAGAGTCAGTTACTTTACCAGCAAAAAATGAGCGTATTTGGGAATAACAGAAAATTGGAATTCAGGACATGCAAGCTATGGCAAAACCATAGGAAAGAAAGAAGGGAAAGGTCATTTTATGGAGAAAAAAGAGGAAGTTGGGAGGAGTTGTTTTGAACAGAAATCCATTGGGGGAAAACACTAGTTCATGATGATGATGGTTTCTCATTGACTGAGTTGCAGGAGTTTCTTATAGGAGGTGCACTGTACATCTTTCCCTTTGGGGGCCTGTAATTAATGGTTCTGTCCTGTTGAGATTCTTCTGTTGAAGTCTATAGCTAACAGTTCTTCCCGTAATTGACACTGAGTGGTAGGTCTTCCACTTCTAGCCTCTGGACTCTAGTGAGGTGTCCCTTTATTAATTTTTCACACCCATCAACCCCTCTTTTCAACACTAGACAGCCACTAATCTACTTTCTGTCTCTTTGGATTTGTCTATTCTAGACACTTCATATAAATAGAATATGTGGCCTTTGAGTCTGGCTTCTTTGCCTGTATGATGTTTTCAAGGTTCATCTATGCTGTAGCATATCAGTACTTCATCTCTTTTTATGTCTGAATAACATCCCATTGTATAGCTATACCCCATTTTGGTTATCTGTTCATTGGCTGATAGACATTTGGGGTTTTGCACCTTTTCACTTTTATGAATAATGCTGTTGTGAATATTTGTCCATAAGTTTTTATGTGGGCATGTATTTCATTTCTCTTCAGTGTATATGTAGGAGTAGAATTCAGTGGCTCTTAAAATCCATGGTAAGGGACTAATATTGCTAAGATTAATTGATAACTTTTAAATCTGGGTTGATCAATCAATTAGTAAAGGACTACTAAAAGAATGATTTAGGGAACAAATCAGATTAGGAGAAACCATCAAAATTGATCTACATGTCAAAACAAGTAGATTAGCTAATAATGCTTTTCAGGGCTAGATACATTTTGTGCAAAATTGTACGGAAACGTTGGGAAAATACACACACACACACACACACATTCATTCATTCATTCCACCATAGAACTAAGGCAAATAGAGAAGAGGGGTTTTCTTGGCCACTGAAGCATTTTGTTTTGTCAAGTGAGTTTGTAGAAGACAAGACATAATTTGTGGTGGGCCAGTGAGCTGGCAACACTGACCAATGCTGTCATATTGCCAGGCAGAGAATGACCATTTCTAGAAGGGTCATGAATTGGAACAACAGGGCTCCATAGGGAAAGATTCATCAAACCATAAATACCCCAGGTGCCTCTTATGACTGCACTGAAGAAGCATGAACCAAGGAAGCTTAGGGGACTTAAAATCTCGTTGAGAAACAAAATTATTAGAGGTCAAAGCCCTCTTTGGATGTCACGAATTGTTTGCAGAGTCTGAAAGAATTTTCATCTGAGGGTACAGTGCCAGCTTGTTCTTAAAAGTATAATTCACTCTGCCCTAAACTGCTTCTTTCTCCTGAAATCCTCCCAGGGCCCTGAGGTTTCCCACCGCCAGGAATGCTCACAGCATGGATGACTGACACCCAGGGAGTTTGGGAACTGAGGAGGTGAGGAGATCTTGGCCGCAGAAGTCTGACTGTCCTGCTTTTGTGGTCTTGAGTCAGACTCCAGTGTGCGTGTGGCTAGAGTGCTGTGGTCTAATAGGTCATACCCTCCAGCATGTCTGACTCAGGGTGATGAGTGTCCCCTGCTCTTCTCAGTGCCATTGGGAGCTAGCCCCCGCTCACCCAAGTGGAGGCAGAGGCAGGGATGGCTGCTGGCCTCAGAGCAGGAAGGTGGGGTGGTGGAGGAGTCCAGGGACTGACTGGGGATAGCCAGAGCTCACCAGTTCCAAAGGAGATGTTTACCCAACAAGACCCGAGGCCCCATCTCTCATCTCTGCCATTCCTACCCCCTTCTAGGGTATATTTCCAGAGACCAGCAATCTATAAAGCAGACAAAACAGCTTTTTTTCTGGTCACCTGGTGCAGTACAGCTTGTTTACTCTTAAAATTGTCCAGGGATGTGAAAGGTCCAAGTTTTCTCTTCACCTGTCCTTAACAGAATCAGAAGCTGTGAGGTACAGGTCACAGTCTCCTTATTAAAAACCTTTCTCACTGCATTGAAATCTCTCTCTTTAAAGAAGAGCTTCACTCATATTGGTCACACCTCTCTGAAATTCTCCTTGCCACCAAAGCTTTATAAAGAATAGAGGAGATGAATGGAGAGTCTTTCAGAGCTGTTTCTTCCCTCTTCTTCCCTTTTTTCTCTCTGAACTGAACATCAAGAAGTTTGAGGCTAAAAAAGATTTTAGATTTTATCTCATACATTCTTCTCATTTTCTGGGTAAAACTGAAGCCCAGGAGAGTCAAAGTGACTAGAGCAAGGCCAAAGATACAGTAGGCAATGGAGCAGGGCTTGGAACTCTCAGCTCCTGCCCACCCTGCCCCTCCTCAAGTCACTAGTCTTTCCACATACTACAGTCAGCCAAGAAGATGGATCAGTGGCAAAATCCTCAGAAAATATTTGCCCTGGGTTTCCAAGGTTGCCTCATCCTTGCTCCCCTTTTCTCACTCTACCCCTTGCCAGAGCATGAGGTAGCTAAGAATGACAATGACCACATTCTGTAGTTAATTCTGATGGCTTGTTCTAAAGTTTGTTGGCTCATCAGTATATTGTTGAAAAAGAAATTTTTTCCTTGTAGGAATACTGAAAGCTATAGGCAAATTTCTAGTATCATAACAAAATATTATATAACACAGCAAAAATAGGGGGTGTCATTCTAAACCAGCATGAACGTAACAGTGCCTTCTAGGCACAATTGATGGAGTCAGTTGTGTGTTGGTAAGCACTGATCACCTGGCTTGCTGAAACAAAAAGCCTTGATCTACAGAATTTGCTGATTTCCATGGTGTATGTATTTCCACTATGGCCAACCTCAGTGGATCAGTATGGTTTCACTGAACTCAAGTGGGGGAAAAGATATGCAGCAGCACACTGTTATCCACCATAAAATTGACATAAATAACCTCAAGAGCATAAATAGTAAGTTAATTAGGGAATGATTCATTTTGAGTATGTACTACCTTTGTTTTTAATGTTACTTGTTTCCCTGTAGATTCAGAAGTTTAATTTTTAATACTAACTTTATATACTGGCTTGAAAAGGGCTGAACATTGAGCAACTAACTCTCACTGACAGGTGCAGGCTGGCTTTAGCACAGCACTCGAAACACCTGCTCCAAACTTTGTTGACTTAATTCAGTAGCCTGCAGGGCTGCCTTCATGGGAATATGTAAACGCAAACCATACATAAACTAAGGACTCTTGGCTTCTTTGTTTTTATTCATAAAGTTACTGACCCTCACTAAAACTGTTTTTCCCTGAAAAAGATGCAACAAACCATAAGGCAGAAGTAAAAACTGTGGTTCTAGACACAGTCCATCTCCCCACTTCCATCCAGTTTGGTGATTTACATGCCACACCTCAGCTCTAAGTGTGATAATAACAAGGAATAGATAGGATCTATTCTCTTGTGACTAAGTCTTATCAAAGAGTGAAAGCACAGGATTATACATTCTAAAACCTTCATGCATTCTCTCATCTAGTTCTGACAACAGTTTCTTCCCATTTTAAAGAAGAGGGGTTTGAGGCTTTGCAAGTTGAATTACCAGGATTGTAGCTATTAAAAAGCCTAGCTAAAATTTAAACCCAAGGCAGTTTGATTTAGACTAAAGTGTTATTCAAGAGATTGAAGGTGAATAAGAGCCTAAAATAATTCCTACAAGGACTGAAGACAAAGACACTGTGAAAACTGCTGTTCATGAGAGTTGGACTTAAAGTCATGATGCAGTAAAAGCTGTCATTAAAGTAGAATAATAGCCTTATGAAGCTATAATGTGGCCAGGGAGGAATGAGAGAGAGTATCAGTTATCTGTTGTTGCAGCAGTGCTGTAATAAAATTTCAGTAGCATTCAACAGTAACTATGTTCAAACATTTCACGTCAACTCCAGGTAGCCTAATCTCCAATGGTCTTTGCCTGGGATTGCTCCCATGTGTGGGGTTAGCTTGGCTGTTGCCTAACCCACGATGACTTTGGCTGGAGTGACTTGGCTGTGCTTTAAATTTTCCTTATCTTCCAGGAGGTTAACCAGGGCATGTTCTCATGATGACTGTATAGGCACAGAGCATAAGCATAAACATCAGACCTCTTGAGCCTTGGCTTAGATCTGGTATGCTATCTCTTGTGCTTTCTATTAGCTAAATCAAATCATGAGGACAGCCTATATTCAAAGGTTGGTAAAAATCAGATTCCATCTCTATAGTGAAAGGAACTGGAAAGTCACATGGTAAAGGGCATGGGAATAGAGAGAGGTAAAGAATTGGCACCATTGTGGCTCCTGGGTGGCTCAGTCAGTTAAGCGTCTGACTTTGGCTCAGGTCATGATCTCACGGTTTGTGGGTTCGAGCCCCACATGGGGCTCTATGCTGACAGCTCAGAGCCTGGAGCCTGCTTTGGATTCTGCATCTCCTTCTCTCTCTGCCCCTCCCCTGCTTGCACTCTGTCTCTCTGTCTCTCTCTCAAAAATGAATAAACATTAAAAAATAAAGAATTGGTACCATTAAGGCAATGTATCAATCAAGAGGTAAGTAGGGTAGTCAGTGGAGAATGTGGAGTGATCACCTCTTGGAGCTTGTACACTACCATACTTCATGAACTCTGTTCCCTGCTACTTACTTTTAACCAGGCTTTGACTAGTCCTGGGCCAGTAGCACGATACCTTGAAAGGATTCATGAATGTTGAGTCCTGGACTACATCAACATCTTAATAACTGAAAATCTAGATCACTGATCTGGGGCTGAAGCTCTGAGCTCCACCCATCTACAACTTCATCATGAAGGCTTTGCTGCTGACAGCATGTACTTATTCTCTAAATAAGACTCTAAATTGTGAATATGTGAAAAGGGGTGTGAGCAGGACTGCATTCCTGAATTCTCCATTATGGTCAGTCAATAACCCCGTTTTCCTTCTTTCCATGTATCTTGTCTGCCCTTCAACATCTTCTTTCCCTCTTCATTGCCCAGCTCTTCTGCCCATTGAAGCTAATATATATGGACTATATCCAAAGGCTTCAATGCCCACTGGCTTCCAGCTGGGATGACTAAAGAGGAAGACCCAGGAGGCCTAAGAGGTGGTGGAGAATTAGGTCAGGATATTTATGCCCCTGATTCTCTCCTTGTGAGGTCACTTTGGCTTTCTGAGCCTTTCGAACTGACCTAAATGACTCACTCTTGCTCTCTTTCCAGATCCTGGAAACCATTCACTCCCTTCATTCTTCTTGGCCTAGGCATGACAACAGCCCCAGGTTTCTGCATCATCTTTACTGTTCCCTCAACATGTTACCTACATATTTATAACTCATCCCTTTATCAATAACCCTACTTAAATTTTCCTAATTTGAGATTGCTTTCTGTTTCCTGTAGGAATCCCACTTGATATACTCTCACATAGAGAAAACAATGCTTCTGCAATAGAAATGATCTAAGATTCCATCCTATCATGTATCCTGCTCAAAATGCAGAGTATCCATATGATACACAACTGTTATTTGATTGTGTCCAAATATAGTTTCTCTTAGTCCAAAATCTTATGAACTAAACATATTTTCTCCTCACTCCCATTATATGATGGTACAAGAGAAATAAGATTAACCATAATAAATAGGAATAATGGAAGACACATAGCAGCCATTTGTCTACTCTCTCTGGGGAAACTTCCAAGGATCTGGAGATACAGAATATTACTTTATTAGACACTCATTCTGTTCTCTGGAGACTGCTTACACATTGTTCTCCAACATCCTTGGATCTCCTTCCAGGATATTCTTATTTGTCCATTATATTCTTTGGTCAAATTTAATGGGCACTAGGGAATATGCTGCCCTTTGGGCCTGTGCAACTTTTTGTCAGCCTGCTTCCTGACCATAAATGATTGGGAGACCAGAGTTGTTTTAAACTTCAGTAGTCACAGACACTTTTAGACAGGATTTACAAATCTTTGGCAGTAAAATTTTCTCAACAATTCAGTAGGCCTCTAATTCACTTGCTTCCAATAAGTTCTGTATATCAGTATATTTAAAAGAACTGTAAGTATTCTAAAATGCCTATTTCCTTCTCAGCATATACCATCTATCTTTTTATTTATTGAGATTAGTGGCTCTAGTTAGAAGGTGACACTTAACAAACAAACAAACAAACAAACAAACAAACTCTTTGCTCTGAAAGATCTTACTGGTAAAATTGTCCATAAAAAACCCTTTAAATCCTAACCTATGTGGTTAGGGATTTCAAATCCAGCTTTTCTCACAGTGCAGGGCTCCCAGTTTCTACACTATTACTGTCTCCTTCAATTCTACGTATGCACCAGTCAGTTCTCTCTGAAATCACCCCTTTCAAATCTTTGACCCCTTGGCAAATCTAGATACAGATAAGTGATAGAAAAACTAAGGTTCTGTTTTTCAGTGTCTTTCCTGAGTTTCTGACTTAGAACCAAATGGTCTGGTACTAAGTAAGCTTTCTCAGATGATAGTTTTACCAAATATTTGATTCCCTAGAAACATGGATCCCCATGTTTGTAGTCTCTGATATTTCATTACTACATACCACCAGTCACTAAACCAAAGCTACATATTTTAGGTGTGTGTCTTAGTCATTGGTGGTTGCTATAACAAAATACCATGGGCTAGGTGGCTTATATATTTTCTTCTGTTTTACGTAGGCTTCACACCCAGTGTGGGGCTTGAACTCATGACCCTGAGATTAAGGGTCACACACATTACTGACTGAGCCAGTCAGGTGCCCTAACTAGGTGGCTTAAACGAAAAAATTTATTTCTCACAGTTCTGGAGAATGGAAGTCTAAGATTAGGGTGCCAGAATGGCTAGGTTTTGGTGAGACCCTCTTCTGGATCACAGACTTCTGTTTCTTGTGTTCTTACATGGCAGAGTGCACAGAGAGGAAGCAAGTGTTCTCCTGACTCATAATTATAAGGTCACTAATCCCATTCATGAGGGCTCTACCCTCATGACCTCATCTAATCCTAATTACTTCCCAATAGTTCCACTTCCTAATACTGTCACATTTGAGGATAGAGTTCTGACATACAAATTTGGGGGGACACAAAACATTAATAATTCTGACATTGGCATAGTGCTACCCTGTGTTGTTGTTACAAAGTAATCCTAAAACCACAGTTTATTACCATGGCAGAGCTCTCTTACTCATGCTACATGTCCAGCAAAGATGTTCATTGCATACCACCCCATGGGTGCCATAGCAGAGAAAGAAAATACATGGAACACTCACTACTAGCTCTTAATGCTTGACCAGAGTGATACTCATCACTTCTATATATATATATCATCAGTTAAAAAAACTCAGATGTGGTTTAGGCAAGGTGGGTAAGTGTGTGGAAATTGCATGAGCACCTCCACTTTGATCACATTTGCATAAGGCATATCCTTATAGCATATGACATAGTTTACATCCTTCTAGAGCACAGCTCTACATATATTTTTTCAGTACTAATTGCCTATTTAATATCAATTAGATGATGCTGAGAATTTTACGCAAGAGTATCACTAATAAGGAGAACAAAGAACTGCAGCAATTGTCTCTGTGAAGTAGGTGTCTGATTTTCAGGAAGTAGTGAAATAACTAACCATCAGGGCTTATTTCTGATTCTTTACCAAGATTTACAAAGCCTGTGTTGATACCTCCCACATCATCTCCCACACCATTTGGGGAGTGGGGGGAATAATATTCAAAATAATAACCAGTTCGGCATGGGGACTAGCTGGTCAGAACAGATGTGGCCCTATCAGAATGGATGCTGGCTGTAAACACCTGCTGTGTTTATGCCAGCGTGTGTTGGTGGCTGTCATCCTGGCTGTCCTCCCAAGCACCAGCAGCATTCTTCAACGTGCCAGACTTCAGCATATCCACCTTGGCTTTGCACACACTGTGCCCCAGCATGAAGTTCTCGTGTTTATCTGGAGAAACTCTCCCGGTCCTCTTTCATGTCTGAGTTTCAATATGATTTCCCTGGGGAGGACTCACAGTTGCCTCCTCCCAGCTCTTTGTTTCCCCCTCCTGTTTTTGACAGAGTGCTGCATATGCTTTCTGTTATATTAATCATTGCACCATGCCACTATTAATAATTTTTACATCTTGTGACCTTCACTAGATTCTGAGCTCCTCTAAAAAATCATACTGGGGCATCTGGCTGGCGAGTCAGAGGATCATGCGACTCTTGATCTCAGGGTTGTGGGTTCAAGTCCCTCGTTGGGTGTAGAGATTACTAAAAAAATTAAATAAATAATAAGCGTGGCTGGGTGGCTCAGTCATTTGAGTGTCCAACTTTGGCTCAATTCATGACCTCACAGTTTGTGGGTTCAAGCCCCTGAGCTGACAGCTCTGAGCCTGGAGCCTGCTTCGAATTCTGTATCTTCCTCTCTCACTGTCCCTTTCTCTTCCTCCCCCTCCCTCCTTCTCTCTCTTTCTCTCTCTCTCAAAAATAATAAATAAGCATTAAAAATTAAAAAAAATAGTAACAATAATGATAGATTATATTTACTGAATATATACTATGTATATAGGTATATAGGTATACTATGTATATAGAATAGGTACTATTCTAAGTGCTTTATATGCATTAATAAATTTAATCCTCAAAAAACTTTCTAATTATCTCCATTTTGAAGATGAAGAAACTAAGGTATAGTGAAGTGGATTACTTGTCCAGGGTTAATTTTGTCATTCTGAGCACCTAGCACAGCCTCACACACATGAGGCTACTGAATAAATGGATTCCTACTGCCTTTACACTTTTTCTGTCTTTCCCCCCATTTATTGTATGAACTTTATCCTATTATCATGTCTCCTCCATGTGATACTGCTCCCAAGATCTGCCCACTGTAGAAACTCTTGCTACAGGTTATATCCTATTATTAAATTTAAGTTTCAGTCTTGATATCTGGCCTTCTCAGTGAAACTTTTAGTACAAAACCACGTCTTCTATTTTGAATACTGCTTATTACAGAACCTACCAGAAATTAGGAGTTCCAAACAGTGCTTGTTAACTGATCATTTAGGAATGATTTGAATTTCTCACTTTTTTGTTTGGGGTAGCACCAATAGTATATATATAATCCCTATGCAGAACTCATGGTGACAGTGGAATTTTATACAAGCTGGAAAAATATGGTAATTGGTTTTGTACCTCATTCCCCTGAAAGTAATATTGGCAGTGAGCCTCTGGGCCTCACACAGAGGGCAGCAGATATACTCCCATAATACAAATCACTTCTTGATATGTTGCAGGAAGATTCTGGAAAATCTGATAATCATTTGGATTTCAAAAGGGAATGAAGAGTATGGATACATAAAGTAAGATTGTGCAATCCATAGAAACCGAAGCCTAATAAACAGTGGCTTAAAAACATAGAAGTGTATATTTTTCCTTCAAATTTATAACTTTTGGACATAATTGAGTCTTATAGTATGATGCTCCCTCATGTCAGAGGCTCAAGACTTTTCTGTTTCTTTTTGTTGGTGTTGTTCTATTGTATATGTATGCGATTCACAAGGTCAAAGGTGACAATGGGAACTGTGGGAGTTTCCATTTTTCCTGACACATCCCAGCTGGCATGCTAGAAGGCAGGTCAGAAGATACGCCACAAATGGGCACATACTGCTTCCAGTTACATGTCCAGACATAGTTGAGTCACATGGCCACTTAGCCACAAGAGAGGTTGGGAAGTGTAGTTTTTATCCAGGAAGTCATTCACCTAGCTAAAATGGGGTGTCTGTCACTGAGGAAGAAGGTGAAAACAGTAGGGAGAAACTGGTAGAGTTCAGATTCATCAGGAAAGGCATCTCTTTTTGCTCAAGGCTGATTGTGTCCATCTGAATATGTTGGTGTCTCTTCCAATGTAACTAGGTCGAACAGAACTATATCTCAAGCTTCCTTCTTGTAAGCTTTGACATTCAAACTGTTATAAATATTTTGTTAATCTTTGCTTTATTTTATTGCAAGATACGTTAGAAAATGCACTATTGAAGTGAACAACTTAAAAAAATAAAATTCAAAGTAGATTGGTGATTTGTTGCATAATTGATAAAGAACTAAATTGAATTACCACTCTAGATTTTTAACCATTGGAATGCCTTCTGCTATTCTACACTGTCAAATAATCTGGATATTTTTAGTGGGACCAGTAAATGTATATACTGTCCTGAATTCCACAATGAGACTGGTGTTATTATGCTCAACTGTGAGGATTATTATTATTTTCCATATGTTAAAGCCTCAATCTGTGTTTTTAATGATGTCTCATGTGCAAATCTTTCTTTCCAAAGCAAAAATTAGCACTCAAATGCCACTAAATACATCCTCTTAAATGCCTATAGGGACAGCATATCCACACTCAGGCAGACCCCAGTTGTTGACTTGCAAGGAACACATGCATAAAATTTTATCAATCACTTCTCCATCCCAGCAGAACAGATGGCTTTTCCCACCATTCTCTTGATGGCTCTTGAAGCAGTGCTGGGGCTAGGTCTCTGGGTTTTTTATACAAAATGACAAATATATCTTCACAATGAAAACTGATCGCTGGTCTCCTCCTATAAGCTACTAGGAAGATTCAGACTTTACTAAAACACTACCAGAGGCATGAGAATATATCACAGAGATGAATTCCAGAAGATTTCACAAGTATGTTTATTAAGCTCCTACTCTTGCAGAAACTATTATTTACCAGACACTGTGCTAAACGGCTGATATACATTATCCTGAGTCATTATAACATATTAAAGGAGAGGCGTTGTTACTGTCTTTCACAGATGAAGAAATGATGACTCAGAAAGGCTAAGCAAATTTCAAATGCCCTAACTTAGATAGTAAGGAGTGGAATCAGTGCCTTTCATTCTGTTCAACTCTATCCTATGCATATCCTATGGACTCTTGCATCCAGGAAATATAAACAAAGTATGTGGCTTTCCAACTTAACAGATTATGTAACTGAGTACCTTTCAGTAATAAAAGTCACAATTTCTTTTGCAAAAAAACCTGTAATTACATGTTAAATTATTATTATTCCCCATCTTGCATGGGATTTGCCAGCCATTTATTACCAGCTATGTAAGCAGTACTTCTTAGCGACATTATATACACTATATAGAATTGTGTTTTAAAAACAAGATATTTCAATGGAAAGAAATATGTGGCCCTGAAACTTAGAATATAATGTTAATGTATTTGAAAGAACAGAGACATATATAGCAATACATAATAATGATCAAAGGATGAACTAGAGAGAGTAAGGAATTAAATACACTTTTCTAATTTCAGTATGTTCCATGGTAAGCATGTATTAATAAATGGAGAGAATAAAATGCATCATTTACAGAAGATAAGGACCTAGAAATAAATCTATCAGAGACATGTAAGCATTAACAAAGAAGCTTTCAGAATTTCATGGCATCACAAAAAAAATTGGATGGAATGTCTGCCATTATCTAGCAGACTCTTTGCTCATCAGTTTCATAGATTTTCTGACCATTTTGTTGACTTCTAGCAGATTTGAGGTCTTGCTTGTTCCATTGAATAGAATGTAAAGGAAAATAGGGAAATCCAAGAAGCAAGGACTTTAGGGTGCACCTAAACAGCCACCTCATCAGGAAAACAGGCAGGAAACAGATGAAATGAGAATTACCAGCCTCATTATCAGAGAATAAGAATGAATTCTAGATCTAAGAATCAGGATGGATGGAGGCTGGGGTCTGGGGATTACATGATTCTTGTAAGGGATACTAGCAAAAAAAACCCAAAACGATCATTTTATGAGCTAGGGCACCTCAAAATGAAATGTATTGGGAGCCCTTGCTTAGGGAAACTGAAACAGAGTAGAATGCACCAGGCTGTTTTGCTGTGAGCTCACTCACCTAGTTTGTGTGCTTCCCTGGACCTGTGTACATTGGGATTTAGTTCACAGACTTGTGTGATGTTGTACAAATCACTTGACCTTTTGTGCCTCTTCCTTTATTTTGAAAATGATTAGCCAGACCCATCTATAAGATCGTTTCCATCTATAAGAGCCCACTGTCTCATCCCTAATAGCTTCTTCCCCACATATCACATTGAGAAACACATCCTCTCTGGGTTTAATTTTAAAACGTAAGCACCATCAAGTGAAATTATAGATGCTTGAGCACACAACCTTCAAAATACTGAATTTCTGAAGCATACTAAATTTCTGTAACCTCCTTACACTTAGCTGGTGTGGTCAGTAAGGACTCTGTCCGGTGACAGTGGCTGTTTCTGACAGAAGGTAGCTGGGTTCTGCAATGCAGAAGAGAATATCTGAGAATCCAGTGGGTGGAGGGGCCAACTGTTCCTGGGACAATGCTTCACCGGTTTTCAGTGGCTCACACAGTGAAAGGAAACCTCTAGCATTTCATAGGATAAGACAGGACAATAATTATGGTGACTAAAATAGCACCAGGTTGAGCTGACGATTTGGAAGATGGTGCCCATTCAAAGTGAAAGAGAGGTAAAAGACACTGGCCAGAAAGGGTAGGGAGGCAGTTTCCCTGAAAGACCTGAAAATGAGCAGCAGGGAAGATAAAAGGATAGGAGCTATGCACAATAGCATATTCTTCTCCTAACCACCTAATTCTCCAGCTCTGTATTCATCACTGTCAGGCTCTGCAGAGCCCTCAATGAGGGCTTTATGTTGAGCCTCATTATGGGCTCAAAGATAGAGGGCACGCCATGCAAATGAAGCCAAATCCAAGATAGGCTGTTAAAATACTGCAATTTGTCAGCATTTAGATAAACAAATGAAGGGCATACTGTGTGTGGGAGGTGGACCCCCGGGAGCTTTCAGGGTATTTTGACACTTGTTGTGAGAAATATCTCCAAGTTCCCCACACTGGCTCCCTCCTTATCATTTAAAAGGAGGAAAAAGAGTTGCTAATTTACTTATGACTAAGATAGTGGGGAGACTGGGGGAGTCTCTGCTTTCATCCATTGGTACTTGGTTGTTGATTAATGTCCTTCTCATTAGTCTCAGCTTTCCTTTCCATTTGCTGCTTGCACAGCCTCTAGGAGGAGGGGACTGTTAAGCCTCTAGGAGTGGTTTTGGGGAGAAACACACGCATGTGCCCACACACACACACACACGCACCAGATAATGAACTTTTTGGTAAAGTGGATCTGTGGCTAACCATAGCAACATGGAATTGTTCTTATCAAACCAGGAGGATGGTGAAGTAAAGTTTAAAACTCCTGTCTTCCAAAGAGTGTTGCCTTGATTCTCCCAGTAACTTTGTCTTATTGATTAAAGAAAAATAAAATGATCCGTGTTAATTGTTCAGAGCTTACAGGCTGTGCCCCTTCTGTCAGCTGGAAGGGAAAGTGCCTCAAAGCAAGGCAGAGAGGAGGGGACAAAGCTGCCTTTGGTGATCTAGTCTATTCTCTAGTTTCTTAAAGGACTTTTAATGATGCTCTGGTGACAGCACCTTAGAAATCAGATCGAATCCATTGTAGCAAATTTTCAAAAGCAAGATTATGTGACAATGGGGTCGCCATCCCCTCTGTAAGCACGCTCTGCCACAAGGCTGCCTGCCTAAGCTTATCCACAGCTGTTGCCCAGGCTAAAGCTGTCAAGGCGCATCCCCACCCACCCCACCCTGGAGCCGAACCTTGGTGGCATGAGCCCCCCCATCCATCTCAATCCCTCCCACAAAACGAGAGTCACTAAAATCTCATTTGTTCCTCTTTGCCACTCAGGCCTCCACACAAACCTTTCTGTTCTTTGGAGGAGAATGATGTGGACTTAATTAAGTGTGGTAACTTATGTGTAAGGCTGTATTGATGGAGGAAATGTGGTACAGATGTGGTGTGAAATGATGGTGAATTACTCTTGTGAAGAATACAAATCAGGGTGAGTGCCCATTATCTGAGGCCAAAAGAAGTTACTGGGCACTCAATTATCACCCTCTTTGTTACCGCAGTACACCAGATGGTTACAACACTGAAGAGTTTTCTATTATCATAACATTTTCCTAGAGTGCCTTTTCTTCTTCTCCAATTCACCATAAGATGATTACCTTCTTATGGGGAGTTGATTGTTGGGAAGGGTGCTGGGGGTCACGTACAGATTCAGTGGGGAGTAGCAGAAAAGGGGGCAGCAGACTGTGTCCTTAGCACAAGAGCTTGTTGATAGACTCTGCTGTGATTCGGACTGCCCCATAATAGCTCACGTGAAATAACTGCTTGGTCTCCTCCTCCCTCTGAATCCACCACTCCCCTTCTGCCCCCAAATCCAGAAGATGGTGTTCGAGTGTGACCGGCTGCTCTGCCTTCTGTCAAAGCATTTCCAGCCAAGTGAGCAGTTTTTCTTTTAAGGAACTGAGTGGTCCTCAATAAAATTAATTCCTGTTCATTGGCAGCATTGAGGTGTCAGGTGAGAACAAAAGTAAACGAGCTTGTGAATATAGGGCCAGTCATTAACTCAGGGCACCCAGCTCTATCATCTGCCCAGCCCTCCCTGGCTCCAGAGAGGGGGGAAAAACAACAACTCCGTGGTAAATAAATAAATAAATAAATAAATAAAACTCCACACCATGAAAATCTCTGAAGCAGCAAGCCCAGAGTTAAGGCTTGCAGTACTTCAGACAAATGGAATGATCCTGAGCCCTGAAGAATCTTCCTTACAAAGAAAAAATGATGACATGTTGAAAGCACAGGTTGCTTTTTTGTTCATTGCCGGATCACCATTTAGAAAAAAACCAATATCCAGAGAAGTCCAGATGATGCTTCTAGACATGGATTCCAGATCAGTTGACTTCAGAACTCATGGGAGGATAGGAGAATATCTCATCCTTTCCTTCCCCACCAGCCTATGCCCTGGGATTCCTACTGTCTCTCTTAATCCTTTGAACATGCCTCTTGTCTCTGCGGAGTTTCAACATGGAGAGATTGCATTTTGTAAAAGGGTCAAGGACCCTGCAGACCTCTCTGAAGTTAACCGTTGTTATGGTTGCATCTATTTGCTAAACACAATGATGGTGCTATGAGTAGTAATGCCTTTATGACTTTCCTGCTTAAGACAAAAGCACAACCCTAGTGGTGTCTGCTTGAAACCTGATCATGTGGTTTTCAAGACTGGCACCCACATCCTACTTTGGGGTTAGCCAAATAAAACTATATTTTGGTTTAGTGCTGCTAGCACTGAGGAAATGATAGGTATGATCTCTGGTTCAGAGTTTATGTTTACTTAAACTGTGGCCACCGTAAGACACACGACCATTTTTCATGACTGAACAAAAGCCTTCCCTTCTTCACCCCTCCCCTACTGCTTCCTCCTAAGGAAGCAGTACTGCTTGCCTCTCCTCCTAAGTGTTTTCCTATTTAAAGTGAACAACTTCATGAGTCCTTGGCTCTTCAAAAGAGAAATCCAAATGATATCAAGTCATAGCCTAAAAGTCAACCCTGAACACTGAAGGATAGTTATTATTCACAAACACATAAATCCACTAACATGGATTGCATAGATTCAATTTCAACTTTGTCTTTAATAAATGAAACAAGAGGTATGAGCAAATGAATAATCAGGTGGTAATAATGTCTGGTTTTATAAACATGCAGCAGAAAGACCTATTTTTTTTTTTTGGCTGCAACTAGAAAAGAATATATGTGCATAATCTTAGGCCCAGTCACCAAATTTCCATGATCAGATGCTTCCTTCACTTAATTCCAAAGCAGAGTCTAAATATCTTTGAATAACTTTTGTACAACATATACACCCTACATAATCTACCAAAGAATGGGAGAAGTTAGTCTTAAAAAGGTACAAATTAAAGGTGATTAAAGACTGCACTGACCACTATTGCTAGATAGATCCTTGAGATTGCAGCCTGAGTTATATGTAATTCTATTCTCTATAATAGCTGTAATCTTTATTGTATATAAGAGATTTTCAAAATTTTCAATGAGAAAAGAATGTTCTATGCCATTGGACAAGCCTATGATTTCCACTTTTAAACAGGTCGTTATTATCTTGGATATCATCCCTTTGGTTTATTTTCTAAACTCAGTAATGGGTGGCACAAGAGAACTGTTTACTTCTATCACAAGCCTAGAGCAGAGATCCACGGATCTAGAGAACCAGGCAGGGGTCAAAGACATTATATAGCAGTAGTCAGTGGAGAGGTTCAGCAGTGGCTGCATGCTGAAAAGACCACAAAAACTATTGTGAAGTCAATTAAGAATTCTTAAAACATATTCCCTACGTCTTAAATTGTAATATTTATCATTCAAGAAAGGAAAAGAAATAACTTTATATCTTCTGTGATAGATTAGATTAGTATTTAGAAATTTACTCCTTTCCCCTTGCTTCCATGGGAATAAAATAGCTCCTTGCTCCATTGATGTTGGTTTTGCCATGGGATTTACTTTGGTCCATAGGATGTTAGCAGACGTGACAGAGCAAAGGCTTAATATATGCATACATTTCCCCTTTTCTACTTATGCTTCAGCTGGCATCATAAGGAATGCATGCCCAGGCTTGCTTGCTAGTCCTTTGAGAAGGAGAAGCGCTGTGTGAAACAGCAGAGTTGTGCCAGCCACATCTAGCCTAGATCAGCCAACTACCAGTCATCCCCTTGTTGTATAAACAATCCAAGCCAATATTTGTAGGGCTGCCCTGATGAGCCCAGTCAGCCTGCAGACACATGCACAATAATGCATGCTTGTTTCTGTAGGTCACTAATATCATGGTTGTTTGTTATACAGATAATTTTAACAATAGGAAACTGATACATCTTCTTAGAAATGTGTTATTAGACTGAGTTATTTAGTGCTCTAGCTCTCAACCTTAGCTTGAGATTCTGATTTAATTAATTGAATTGATCTAATTAGGGATATTGGTATTTTTAAAAGTCCTCAAGTGATTCTAATGCACAGCCAGAGTTGAGAGTCATTGAAACATACAAAGAAGTGATCATACGTAAGGGGTTATCATTGATAGTGAGATGGTTGTGAAAACCAAGGCAGAACCTGGGGCTCTGACAGTCTAATGGGGGGAAGAAGATAATTCATATTACTTGCCCAGAATGGATTTCAGCCTTGGATGTACATTGGAATTATGTGGAAAACTTTAAAAATACTGAATACTGAGGTCTTCCCTCAGAGATTCTGATTTAATTGGTCTGTAGTGTAACTTGAACATCAAAAGTTTTCAGAGTTCCTCAAGGGATTCTAATATGAAGCTAGGGTTGAGAACTGTTGTCATAGGTGGAACAAAGTGTTTTCAGGATCATTCAAATAGTGGATACCCACTCATGAGGGCTAGGATTTCAAGGCAAGACTTTAGTCCTAGAGCAGTCAAAACATGAAGAATGTTCACAGTCCAAAAGAAGCAGAGAGTTCATGGTGGTGAACAGAGCTAGAAGAGAGTTTGAGTCTGGATTGACAATATTGCTAAGGGTATAGGCAAGGATTGGTAAGTAACCCTTCTACAGAGATAAGTTTGGTAGTCTAAATAAGTAAGTGGAGGGAATGTGGCATGGAGGTATCTTTGGGGACACATAACCTAGAAAAATGCACAATCAGGCCTAGACAATTGTTATGAGGGCAGTTTTTAAAAAGAGGCTGAGAATCTGGATTTTTATGTCAAGTCTCTTGGTTTTTAATTACCAGTAGCTAAAAAAGTACTTTATA
Organism: Panthera uncia; assembly: GCF_023721935.1. Taxonomy (NCBI): domain Eukaryota; kingdom Metazoa; phylum Chordata; class Mammalia; order Carnivora; family Felidae; genus Panthera; species Panthera uncia. The sequence continues at coordinate 36,252,109 of NW_026057578.1, read as the reverse complement.
AGTATTGGACAAATTAAGTAAAAATTGACCTTGAAATAAATTTGGGCTACCAGCTCCTAGTTTATGTACTCAAGGTTGCATGTTCCAGCTGTTCAGTGTAATTTTTATTTCAACCTTGCCCTTTCATCATGGTGATCCAAGCAAGTCTGAAGCAAAAACACTAAGTGAAGGGGCATTCACTGAGATTAGTACTAGAGCTTAAATGAGTCTTATGCCCTGCCAGAATCCATGCAATATCTGGTAGGACTTCTGTGAAATGCTTTCACGATATGTGGTCCAAAAGTAGAGAAAGATTGTATTCTGAGTTTAGCCATAGCTCAGGGCTCCACTGCCTTTCTACATGTTAAGAATGTCTTCTAGGTAGTGATATGCTCCTCTTTTAAATTTTTTTTAATGTTTTGATTTTTGAGAGACAGAGACAGAGAGAGACAGAGCATGAGTGGGGGAAGGGCAGAGAGAGAGGGAGACACAGAATCCAAAGCAGGCTCCAGGTTCTGAGGTGTCAGCATAGAGCCCAATGCGGGGCCTGAACTCACGAGCTGTGAGATCATGACCTGAGACAAAGTCAGATGCTTAACCAACTGAGCCACCCAGGTGCTCCAACATGCTCCTGTTTTAACACACTGGACTGCTTTCAGTTTGTTTTGATTAAGATTCACAGGAATGTTATTTATCTAGAACTGGAAAATGCAGTGTGTATACAGTGACCTTTGATTTTTGAGCCAAAAATCAAAACACATAATTGACCAGAGGTTTCTTCTATCACTTCTGAATGTGAGAAATACTCTGGGAGAGCCCATCTGAATGCCAACAATTTGGAGATTCTGGGATGGTTTTATAGGAACAGGAGAGATTATTTGAAATCCAGAATCATGATGGCTATGCATATATGTGCTCACAGGGAATTTATACCTTAGGTACTAAAGATTTCAGAGTAACTATTTCTCACAATTCCCCTTTGTGAAATGCTTTTTTTCTTCCAGTGTCCAGATATAGGAACCAATTTTTCTTATAAAGTTTCCCTTTCTCTATCCTTTTCTTTTTTCCATCCATACCACCAACCTATATGTTTCTGGCTTTGAAATTATAATCACTGCTGTCAGAAGAAGAGCTTTTTATAAGAGAACATATTTAAATAATTTTTTTAATGTTTAGTTTCGAGACAGAGACAGAGTGCGAGCAGGGGAGGGGCAGAGAGGGAGACACAGAATCTGAAGCAGGCTCCAGGCTCTGAGCTGTCAGCACAGAGACCGACACGGGGCTCAAACTCACCGATGGTGAGATCATGACTTGAGCCGAAGTCAGACGCTCAACAGACTGAGCCACCCAGGCGCCCCTAGAACATGTTTTATCCTACCAGGCACATAAGGGGTTATTTGTTCCTGATAAAGTAAAAGGTGGAAAGGGTTGGACATTGTCCCTCTTCAGTTCCCATGCCTTCTTAAACTTGATTCCTTTCTCATCCAGAGTCTGCTGACTGGAGCTCCAGAGCATCTTCAAATTGGAAGATTAGAGCCACTAACTCCAGGCTTCAACCAATTCCTAATTTTTTGTTTTTGTTTTTGTTTTGTAAAGGACCCAAAGGTACACACACATCCCAAATCTGACATTGACATGTAGCTTAAAGGTAAATACCACTTTGCAATTCTCTTTATTCCTTCACTGAATTAATATTAAGGATGTGCCTGTTATGTGACAGGCACTGTGCTAGGCAACAAACATATAATGGTGGGCAGACTAGAGATGGTTCCTGTCTTTATGAAACTTGCAGCTATGAAGACAGCAGACATTAATAAATACGAGTGATAAACCATGAATAAAAATTAATAATAACCTAAGTAAATACAAAGTTGCATTTGACTTAAGTGCTGAAAGGAAAGGGGCTAAGAGATTTGATCTGGTCAGGAAAAGTGAGGGAGATTTTTACTGAGGATGTAGCCACTGAACTGAGATTTGAGGGATAAGTAAGAGTCAACCAAGTAAGGCAGAGAAAACCCCTCTGGGAGCGTGGAACACCACATGGAAGACTGTGTTGAGAAGGAGCATTAGGGAACAGGAAAAAAATATCTACAGGTATGGCTGGCCCATATGGAGCACTATACGCCTGAGGGGTGGGTGGAGACCAGTCAGAGAAGGGCTCTGTGGGCTGTTAATATGTCCTGTTTGCCTAGAAACCAATAGAAAGATATGTAAATGAGTTTGAAGCTACTGGTGATGGGCCTCTTCTGTACTACTCTAAAGAAGGGTAGGTTGGGGGTTGCAGTTAGAATGGGTACAAAGGGGTTTTCAGTTCTCCAGAGAAAAGAATACCTAGAAGTAATGGTTATAATTTTGAAAAGATATTAACAAATTTGAGATTTATTAGCAAATAAAATTGGAGTTGGTTTGGAGAGGGGATTAAAGGAGAGAGCAGGCTCAAGGGTGATTTGCATAATGGGATGAATGTTGGTATCTTGATCTGGGAAGTAAAACCCAGAGGAAGATAAGATTATGAGATCCTGAGGTTACTTTTAGGCCAGTTGAATTTAGGATGTCTTTGAGACATTTAGAAGTTGGAAAGTGAGTAGTTGTCTAAAAGTTTTAAGGATGTTGACTGGAGATTAGACTCTAGCTCATACAGTGGGTGATTAAAGGAAGGCATACAGGTAAGACCCTCTAACAATATTATGGAATAAGAGAAGAGAGCTAGGGTTGTATCTTGTTATCAAACATTTTGAGTGGGTAAAACAAGAGATTCCCATACTGAAGGTACAGAAGGGGTTCCATGAAGGAAGGAGGAAAACTAGCCACAGCTCGGAAGCCACAGGTTGATAGCATGCCAAAAAGAAAAAAAAGGGGTCACTGGTATCAAATGGTGATAACACGAGAAGGAAGATGAAGATTTGGGAATATTCTTTGGTTTTAGTAAGAAGGTCTTGGGTCACACTGACAAGAAGTATTTTGGTGGAATCTTAGGGCAAAACATATTGAAATGAATTGGCAATTTTCTCTGGATATTTTCCAGTCCCTCTCCTTCTTATGCAGACACAAGGGCAGTCATTTAAAGCAAATGTATCTAGTTTGGTTCTTTAGTAAATGGAAATTGGAACCAAAGATCAATATCATTTGACACAGAGTGGTCATGAGCCAGTCTTCAAACGTTTGCTTAATTCCAACTAACCTGTGATTCAACTTCTTCCTACCACTACTTTTCTGCAGTGTGTTAGAATGCAATATTCTCTTTTAAAAATTACTTTTACATGGGCGATAAGAGAAGGGGATAATATACTTGATTTTTTTTTACAGAGAAATTGTCAACATTAAAACTTGGATGGCAGCTTTAGCAAATGCCTAGGGACAAGTATTTCTTCCTAGTTTTTTAATGAGCTTAAAAAAATACCTCGGTTATTAAACAGAAAAAGAAATAACTGGAATTTGTGTTGAAGGTAGTCCAGTGAGTGGGTAAATAAATGATGTAAATTTTTAAAATGTTAGTATTAGAAATTGGTGAGTTGTACAGATAGGAAGTTGATCCAATGCCCCAAGCTATTATTTTGCAAATAATAACCAGAGCCTATAATTGCTCACTCTTCTTTCAGATTTACTTTTCTAGGAAAGGAAATATTATTTTTTCCATGTACACTTAAACCATCAAATTAATTTAAAAAAGGTCTTTTGATGGCCCAAGTATATTTTAAACAACTTAGAGAAAAATATTTTAAGTTTTTCTGTTTATACATGGAAAACATCATTTTGCCAAAAGCAGCTGAATCAAAATGACAAAGTTTAAGATTAAAAACAAGTATATTTAAAATATTTCCAGTGGAATACAGGTTTGGAGAAGAGTGTTTGTTAACTGCTGACATCTGATGTGATGCTAGAAACAAGGATGCTTGGAGAGACCCAGGGCCTCTTTAAAGTACATCTTGCGTTATCATATAAGTCATAGTCATTTATTCACTCAGTGATCACGTATTTTGAGTATCTACATATTTCCACAAAATGTTATAGATATTAGACAACAACAGTGAATTTATGGACAGATCCATGCCCTCATTGAGTTTATATTCTAGTGGAGAGGAAAAATAATAAATATGTAGTCTCAATAGAAGGCAATGAGAAGTTTTATGGAGAAAACTAGATGCAGTGGGAGAAAGAAGAGTAACAGTGGGTGTTAATGCAGTTAAGTTGGTAAAGGAGGCTTTCTGTGAGGTGGTTATGTGGAGGTCTGAAAACTTGAAGGAGCAAGTTTTTATAATTATGAGACTAAAAGAGCATTTTATAAAGTACAAAGACCCTGGAGCAAGCATGGTGTGTGCCCCACAAAGCAAAGCCTTGCCAGCTCTATATTCTCCCAAACCTTGAGGACACAGAGAATGGGTTTACTCCAGCGCCTCCCTGAAGATGCTCTCATTAGCAGTGGCATCCAAAGAAGAAAAATCTGCCTTCTATTATTGTCTCATCTTGGTGAGTTTAGTTTGCAAATTTTCTGTGGTTTCATTAAACTGAACCAGAAGGAGTTTCTGAATAGATCTATTGCTTTGGAAAACTGAATTAGAAGCCAGCTTGAAGTCTGGCTCCTTGGGGAACATCCAACCTCCCCAGCTTACCTCTGGCAAAACTGACTTTATTTGCTTCCCTTACCGAAGACAGACCCAGGAACCTACCTTGTCCAAAGGCACATTATGGTGGTTCAGCCCATGGTACACAAGCACACCAAGGTGCATGTACTAGCTCATCAAACCCAAAGGCTTCAGTGAATACCATACCATACAGAGCAAGGGCAAGACAAGATTTTTGGCATAGTGATATCTACAGCCTGAGGGGTGATTCATCTATTTATATAGACTGGTGATAAACCTATATGGTCTTCTTTGGATTTTAAACTTTGGTGAAGGGACCATATGGGTGATATTTGACTAAACTGACCTGCATCCCCAATTGCAGGGGAAGCTGTGGTGGCATTCTCTTAATGTACATTTACATCCCTTATTCTGGACACCCAGTTGGCTTCCCTGAAGCCCCATTCTACCCAATGTGATATTATGTGTGGCCCATACATTATTTAAAAGAAAACAACAACAACTACTACTACTACTCATAACTGCAAAATTGAGGGAATTCACAGCAAACCTGGATTTCTTTGCACTCTTGAAAAACTCTGGCAATAACAGCATCACATTCCCTGTTGGAAACAATTGGCTGGGCCTTAACAGATGATTTCCTTATGTGGGGCAGGTGCCTTCCATTGCTCATGAGTCCTCATCATCCCTTGTTATATCTTATTTGCTCACATTCCTTAGTTTCATTTCCTGTTTGGCCTCTATAGACTTTAATTCTTATGATTCCTCCTTTTAATCATTATCTTGTTCTTGTCACTCAGGTTCTTTTTCCTCAGTGTTGAGGATAGCAAAAGGAATGATGTCATCATGGTGGATACATCCAGTGGCCACTACAATCTGGTACATAAAGCTGAAAGTGAATCAAAGGATTCTCTCTTTCTTCATCCTAATATTGTGGTAATTTGATGGAATGATGATAGGCATAAAAGCAGTTAGTCAATAGTGAGAGAAAGTTTAAGATGGTGTGAGTCTTACAATGGGAGATCAACTATCCTAAAGAGAACAGATGGGGCTTTCTCAATATTTGAGAGTCTAAAAGCAGGAGCCTGGTTTTATGTCTACTTTGGATAATGAATTTTCAAGCTATTTTGGCAAAAGAAAAATTCAAACAAAGGATTCATCCACCTGTGTCTTCCCTAGATTGTAAGCTCTTGAGGGCAGTGGCCACATGTCTTTTGTTCACTAGTGCTTGCCCAGTGGTAAGTCCATAGCACATTGGAGACCCTCAGTAGACTAGAAAAATTAAAGCCGCAGTGCCATGATATGTGAGCTCTCCTTGTAACATATGTCCCTAGCTAGGTCAACCTCAAGGACTCCCAGACAACTGAGTCAGAACCACACCTTACAATTTTTTGAGTGGCTATAGAAATTCCATTTGGATTGAAGCTGCCCAAAATGGTTATAGCACACAGGGAAGAAGGAAGATTTTACAATAGAGGCCAACTATTCATGCATCAAAACATCATTCCCCTCTTGTTCAGCCTTGAAACATCTTCCTTTAATTAATTACTCCTGCATTTGTTTCCTAAGGCTGATGAACAGCTGGCTTGTACTTGAAGTTACACAAAGAGCTGGGTTTAGGAGTACATTTTAGTATCCGCTACTTCATCTAATAGCTCTGGGGCATATTTCAAACATCTTGTTATTGAGCCTGCCTATATTATTACCGCCTGTGACCTTCCCTTTGGTAGCTGCCAGGGCTGATTGGAACTCATCTGCTTCTTTCTGAGCAGGGTTATGGGAGGAAGGAAGCTGGAGAGATGTGAATAAGATCTAGATCTGGTACACACTTTGAAGAATACCCAAAGTTTCTTTGAAAATGATTAAGCCATGGCAGGATAATTTGGGATAGAAATTGTGATATTTTTCTTCTTATATTTCTTCCTGCACTGTAAACAGGTAGCCATGCTGTGCAGTTCCATGTCTCAAGACTTTTTGGTAGGCTGAAAGCAGAATTTTATAGGAAGATCATGATTCTTCCTGTCCTTGAGCTTAGGTGTCCTGGGTGAAGGGAGCAGCCAGTAATACAGGCCTTTGAGGATGACAAGGTTCACAACTGGTGCAATGTCACTTCTACTACATTCTGTTCATTAACGTGAATCAGAAGGCCAGCCTGGATTCAACAGGTATTAAAGTAGACCTTGCCTCTTGATGGGAGGCACATTGCAAGTGGCATGAAAATGGAAGATTGGGGCCATTTTGCAATCAGCTTATTACATGGAGCCTTTGCAAATTTGTTGAGGCCAGAATGCCTGTATCAGATTGACCACAGGTGCTTCTGGTTTTGAGCTTATCTCTAAGCAGTGATTACAAGAGGACTGGACCTCCAAATTAAACACAAATACCTGGAGGACAAGAGCTTTTTTCTTTCTTCCTGCACCATTTGCATAACTTAATATCATACTAGTCATCTTATTGATAATTCTTTTTGTTCAATTGGAGATGGAAAATTGATGCTCACAAACCTAGGACATTATGTTTGTAGTTAATATTTATCTAGAATTACTTTTTTTTTTTTTTTTAATTGCCTGGTAGTTGGACTTAAGAAATATGCTATCTGTGTTCTGGGACTTAAGAAGCCATGAACTTATGTAGAAATTTTGGCCAGTAAAACTCAGGAATACATTTCTTTATAATTTCTTTAAAATAGTCTTAATCCCTATATCCCTGTCCTGTTGAGCTATTGAAATTCATTCATAGCCATTACTGGGATTCTTATACCCGCCTGTGGGAATTCAAATATCTGTGGAAAGAAGAGAGGAAAGGTCTCTGGGCTCTATCTTGTCACAATTCAAGTCACAATTCATGTGGTTCCCTGGAATTGAACAGAGCTGAGCCTGATATAGGGAGCAGATATCTTCAAGAGGTCGTGTCCACTTGTGCTGTCTTGGAACTATTCCACTTCCATGAGCACAAGCCCAGGCCAGGCTGCTGGAGGATAAGAGAGCACATGGCACAGGCTGAGTCTTCTCTGCTAGGCCACCCCACACCAGCTAGCACCCAGCCCACTTCCTGCTGACCTTAATCATTTGCAGGAGCCCCGCTGCCATCAGCCAAGCCTAGCCCAAACCAGCAGAACTCCCCAGGCCACGATAGACTTAGGACAATAATAAATGGTGGTTGTTTTAAACTACTAACTTTTATGGTAATTTGTTACACAAGATCAGTATATCAATAGTTAATACACTAGAAGAATCAGTGTATCAGGTTTCTGCAAGGAGGAGAGACTTCGAAGATTTAGTCAAGAGGGGAGGACTGGGTAATTATTCCAGGCGGGGGAAAGAGCTTTTCCTGATTTGGTTTCAGCCTTTCAATTTATCAATCACAGTTCTCTTAGATAGATGTCATCTTCTTTCTTAGGCTCTTTTTCCCATGTCATTCAACCTCCTCCTGGATTCTGAGGAAATCAGAGCAACTGCAAGCAAGGGACCCCAGCCACCACAAGAACCCTAGGCCTCCTGGGCCAACCTCAGCAACTTCCTTTCCCTTCAACTAAACTCAGGGGACAGGAACACTTGGACCCTTTTGGCAGATTTATATAGTGTTCACCAGGCCGAGGAATCTCCTTGAGTGCCCAATAAAACAAGGTATTTTTGCTCTTGTTTTATTCCCAGGACCTAGACTTTCATTACAAAATAAAATTTAGAAATAAAAATAAAGTTTTCTTCACTCCTGGGGCTTCTACCCTCTTTGCCTATGAGCTGCCCTGCCCTTCTGGTTCTCAGGCTCTTGGTCTGTAACTCTCAGGATTTCCAACTTCCTGCCTCTTCCCCAAACTGATGCCACTTTCCCAGGCACTGGGAGTCACGTCTGAAAGGGTCAGTCCCCGGAATTCCTTGTGGTAACAGCGGGGAGACAGCCACTCCTGTCTGTTAATTGGCACAGGAAATGAGCAAAGTTGAATGTGGTTCTCCTGTGATTAGAAACCTTTTAAAACAACAAGCATGGCTGAATCTTTCCTTCAAAGAGGGTTTAGAGTGGGTCGAGAAACCTGAGAAGTATCTAGGTGATTTAATGAAAAAGTTAGATTGGAGTCTTTTCATTTTGTAGAGTGAAAATGTAAAACAAAACAAGAAGTGAAACATTCCTAAATGTTAGAGACTCATGAGTCTCCCTCACACTTCTCTCTGGTGTTGCTAAAATAAATCATACAGAACACATCCCATTTAGTTTCCTTTCCCATTCATCCTCCTTTCCCTCATGTCTTCATAGCAGGCCTTTTAAGGATCTGAGAGTCTTTTTAAGTGCTGCCTCCTCCCGATTTTGCTCTCTGACAGATGTTGATTTTAATGATTCCCCCTTCTTAGGTTTCAAAACCATCAGGGTGTTTGTTCTTGTAACTAAAAATTAAACTGGAATAAAACTTGTTTTATTTCAGAGAGATCTAGGGAGGAGTTGAGAAGGCCTACCTACAATGTTATTAAGATATGAAGAAAATAATATGTGCACAGAGGCATGCACCCTACCTTTTACCACCTTCGGTAGAATCCACTCACACTTTTGCTTATACAGCTATACACTTATATTTTCTCTTTGTTCCCTAAGTGCTTAACTCAGTCCTGAGCACAGAGTAAGCACTTAATACACTTTTGCTGATGTGAATTGAAGGCCTGGGGTATTTCCTACAGATTAAGCAATTTTGACACCATAATCCCTAAATAATTCCCAGGAAGTGCCTTGCACAATGGTTTCTATTGCAGGCACATTAGGACTCTTGATTCCTGTCTTTTGCTGTTTGTTTCTGGTTCATGTGTCAAGCCACTCACTCACTACCTCTTGGTTCAGTTCTTTAGATAGTCAGAGGAAAATGAGTGATAAGTCCGGGGCAGGACATTTTTATTCTCCGTGTCCCAGAAACTAGATTGCAAAGCAGAGAATTTGTCCTCTTTGCTGAGTAATATAATGATTATCACCCACAAATATTTGGAGAGGGATGGTCAAATGCAGCAAGAAGAGATGAAGGTACTTTCAATAGAAATGAAACAGTTCCAATTCTGAGGCCTACTCTGAGCATGGGGAAATGTGGGTGAAATATTATAGCAGCAACAGGAATGCTTATTGAACTGTGAAAAGCATTTGCTACATAAAGAGGGCCTTAATTCCTTTGATGTTATCAGGGAGGGATGTATTAGGTTCTGCAAAGCAAGTGGCAATGATCAGCAAATGCATTTTTAAAATGTTCTTCTCCTTTAATATCAGATGACTATAACTTAATCTCTAGTTTGAGGGTTATTCTTCTTACCCCTCCCCCAAAGAGAGGGTGTGGTCAGGGCAATTAAGCAGACCAATTAAGAGGGCCATTTTAATTTCTAGAATGAGTCACCATCTTATTCTTACTATTCTGTTTCTTTTGTATTTATGAGAAACATAAATTGAGACGTTGGGATCTCTGAACTAACAAAGAATTGTGTATAAATTACGACTCTATTAATTGAAATAGAAGACTATGGCATTTGATAATCAGATACAAAAATGTCCATAATAATTTGTATTTACTTTCCAAACAGTTCTGTAGAACCAAGTTGGAAATCCTTTATGAAATTATATTATAAAAATAAAGGCATGGAAAATCACATTTGATTTTGAAAGGGCAAAAACTTTTTTAAGTAAAAAATTTATTCCCTTTTTCATTCTTTAATATGGGCTAAAGATAAAGAGTCACTGGGGGAAAAATCAAGCATTTTACTTATTCCCAGTTTCAACTGGTAAAATTCAAAATGGTGCTTAGTGTGGCAGCTAAAAGGAAAATTGATTTAATAGGTTAAAATTACCAGTTGGACAGAACTTGCACCATGAGCGATATGGAAAGATCATGACAATACCAAGATAGCTAGTTTCAGACTGTAGATTTGCTCTCAAAAAGAGCATCTGATCTGTATTTACACCTTGGTAGGTGGGCACTAAAGGGATGCCAGGAATGTGCTTTAGCTGGAATGCTCTGCTAACCAGGGGATTTGGAGAAAAAAGCAATTCCTATTTCTATACCTTTCTTTTGCAACTGTTTACAAATACCATGAAGCTGTGATGTCTGTGTGTCTTATTGATGTGGCTGTAGGATGCAGATTCTGTTCATAAATCCACCCACCCCCTGCCCTCTAAGCCATGTTGTTTAGGTCAGAGCCTGATTCTTGTCCAGTCTATCACTGACTCACGTTGGAAATTGACACAGAATATATCCCAAACATAGGCATTTGTCTGGAGTCACCTTAATACCATAAATTATATCTGCTTACATTCAGGCTTAGCATCCCCTGTCAGTTTCCGTTGGAAGTTTCAACTCCCCCCTGATTCTGACCCACCCGGTTAATGCATGATCCTCCTTCCCCAAAGCCTGGGAGAATGAGGAAAGACAGGCATTTGATAAAAGCCCATTACCATTCAAGAGAAGGGGAAAAAGAGAGAACAGAGCTGGAGCCACCCCATACCACGACCAGCAGTTGTTGGGTTTAAAATTTCACGTTGGCCTCTTTCTTATTAGACAGCCTAAGCTGGCATCAAGGGGCTATCGACTGTCAAAACAGCAGCCAGAGAAACAATCGACAAAGCCATCCCTTGAGAATGTTGAGTAAACTGGGGAAAATACTGTCAAAGGAGTTAATGTGCAAGCTGGCACCCAATGCCAGACCCAGCGTGAGAACCACTTACGTGGTAATTGTCCCTCCCGGTGTCCCTCGGCTCTGTCAAACACTGCCCCAGGCTTGCCTTTCAGCACAGGAACTGATCTCTTTTTGACAAACTGAAATACACACCCACCCTAAAACCCTACCAGCTGAGGGTGGGGAATGCAGGTGGGAAAGCAAGCAATTCTCTAGCAACCGGTGGGGGGTTCAGTTTCTCCAGACTCCCCTAGGGTCGGGCAAGCTGGGCCAACTGTTTCTGGGAACGCTTGGGTGATATTTATGTGCAGCCCTGGACTCAAGGGGAGATAAAGCCAGACACCAGCTGAATCTCACAAAAACCCTTACACCCAATCCATTTGTAGTCGGAGCTCCTCAGTACCAAAGTCCCGCACCCTCCTTTGTGGCATTTAGAATAATATGCTTCCCCAAAAAGAGAGAGATCCTGTAGTCAGAACCAAAGAGTGCATTGCAGCACCAACTCTTAGGGCCTGGTGGCAGGGCTCGCTGAAACAGTGTGAAATACTTTAAGTAATAGAGAAAAAGTGTCACTGTAGTGTCACTGTAATTACAAAGGTCAGAAATATGCAATTTGAAATAATGGGATTGAATAGGAAGACAGTAATCCCAAGAGAGGGCTGGGGTTTTATTTGTTTTTTGGGGGGGTGTTTTTGTTTTTGTTTTATATCAAGAGAGACACCTGTCTCAAATTCGAGCTGATGCCTAGACTGCAGAATCCCTTAACATTTTGGAAATCATATCAGTTCACTACTCTGCCAAGTTCTCCAGTCACCCAAAAGAATGAGGAAATAGGGTTTATAAATATAAACAAATACAACTTGTGAAAAAAAGCCACTTGGAAATGATTTTGAACAGGCAGCATATGTATGAACATAAAAAAGTAACTAAGACACCCAAAACAAAAATAAATACAGGTTATAAATAGGCCAATCAAAAAAAAATGTCTAATAGATGTGGATAGTTAATTCAGTCATTACTAATTTAAAAACTTTAAGTAAAAAGAGCAGTGCCATATTTTTTTGCTCTAATCAGCAAATTTAAAATTGCTAATCAGCAAATTTGGCAGTGCCAAATGCAATTCATAAAATAAGATTAATGGAAATTTGTATTGCTGCAAGCCATTGGAAAAGCAATTTGATTGTAGGAGTCCAAAATGTTAAAAATACTTGTGTAGTTGTACCCAGTCATTCTGCTATGAAGAAGGGTCTTCCCTCAAGCCCCTGCCGTTGAACAGTGTGGAACCATGTGTACAGGTGGCCCCTCTGTGTCTGGACCACTCATAATCCTGACCTTCCATCTTCCGGTCAAAAGATGCTGGCTCATAATTCATTCACTTACTTCTGTGGAAATCTAGACTTTGTGTAGGGTGGGTGCAGACAGGGGCCGATACGTGGCTTTTATTCTCCTTATATTTTGCCCAAGTATCATTCTACTCACCTTTTTGTTGTTGTTCACTTTTTCCTCTTTTGAGGTTGTTAGGGACTCAATATCATTGGCGATGCAGGTTCCTTTTTAATTTCTTTTTCTTTCTTCTTCTTCTTTTTTTTAATGTGTGATAACCAAAGAGCAATTAGAGGGAAAATGCCTTTATTTTATCAAAAGTATTTTCACATTGCTTTTTTTAGATTTTCTAAATTTTTGGCACAGATCATTATTTTTTGCCATTAGGAAAAAAATCCAATTTAAATTACTTCACAGTATGAATAAGTTTACAATTTGTATTTAGGGTAAAAACTAAGGTAGTAATTATATAGATTTTTAAAGACTTTTCCAAATAACAATTGAGAAAGAAATTAATTGTGGCAAGGCATGAGCTGTATCTATCAATGCTCAGATAATTAAAGTTATTTCAGAAGTTCAGTAAAAATGCTTTCATTGAAGATGAAGTCTGAAATGCCACTGGGGCTCACATTGCTATTTTCTTATTCATGTTATAAAGGTTCTAAAGAAAGCCTTTCTTTAAAAAATTGCCTTGTAGATAAGGAAAATCAATTAGAACGGATTTCAATAGTTCATCTTCTATAAAACAGCACCATGCAGTGTTTCATCCAGAAATATTTTTCATCTCCTGTGAAGGTATGAAAATCGCATTGTGTAGTTTTGTTAAGAAATGAAATCAGCACAGGGGCGCCTGGGTGGCTCAGTCGGTTGAGTGACCGACTTTGGCTCAGGTTGTGGCTCAGGTCGTGATCTCAAGGTCTGTGAGTTTGAGCCTTGCGTCGGGCTCTGTGCTGACAGCTTGGAGCCTGGAGCCTGCTTCGGATTCTGTGTCTCCCTCTCTCTCGGCCCCTCCCCCACTCGTGCTGTGTCTCTGTCTCAAGAAATAAATAAACATTAAGAAATTTAAAAAAAAAAGAAATGAAATCACCACAACATTGTTCATTTTTGCTTTAGTACAAAATAGCAATGGTAATCTCCATATGTATTAAGGCTGACCTTACTGGTTCAAACACTGAAGTCTCACACCCCAGGATACTCTCAGTCCCAAATTGTTCTTATCTATCCCAGAGCTGAGTGGCTCAAAATAATAGCCATCTTATTATTATATCTAATGACTCTGAATTCACTAAATTTCTGCTCCATATGATGATGCCCCCTGGTGTCACTCTTGGTATTGAGCAGGTGGTTGGGCTGGTCCGGAGGGTCTAGGACAGCTTTAGTCCCTTGCATGGCATGGCATATCAGTGAGGATGTCTCAAAGGTTGATCTCTACTGGGCCCCTATCCCTCTCTGTATAGTGTCTCGTCCTCTCCAGGTATTCTTTTCAGCAGGGTACTGAAACTCCTTACCTGGTGGCTCAGGGTTCAGGGTGGCTCCGGGCTCTGAGTTCTGACAGACAGGAAGTAGAAGCCAATGGACAGGAAGCTAGTCTTTTAAATCTGGGCCTGAAAACTGCTAGTGTCACTTCCCATGTATTGTGTTGGTCAGAGTAGTCACAAACCCCGGGAAGGGAACAGAAAGAACATAGGATATATTTCTCAGTGGGAGGAGTGTGAAAGAACTTAAGATTGACTTTAAACTACAACACAGATACTGTGTTTTAACATAGTAACTGCAAGCTGTAGTTTAACTTGTCAAAATACAATAAGATAAAATAAATTATTCTCATTTTGTAGTTGAAAAAACTGAGCCTCAGAGAAGCTGAATAATTTTCTCAGATCACACAACTAATATCAGAGCTCTGGTAAAGCTTAGGTTGATCTATGAAAAATATGCCATTTTCTTTATGCTACATTGGCCACAGAGAAGCATTTCATTGTGTATTCATAGATGGGAAACCTCTGCATATTGAGTACACGGAGGTATGGTGTACATCCATGGGAAAGGAAGACGATGAGTAGAAACTCCTCTCCCATGCTTGTGATAGACAGATAGGAGGATTGTCTAGCAAAGATTTTAATTCCCCATCTACCAAGGCACATGGGGTGTAACAAACAGACCATTGGGCTGTCTCATGAGGTGTCAGGTTACTCATGAGGCCTGCCAAAGAGTACGCGGAAGGTTACAACCATTAGTCCTGTGTCTGATTCTGCTGTGTAACAAAGCACCCCAGAACTTAGTTGCCTGAACAACTCTTCCAGTCTCAGCAGCCCAGGCTAACTGTGGCTGGGCTTCCTCATGTGTCTACATTCACCTGGTGGCTTAACAGGTCTGGGATGGGCTTCCTTCAGATGTCTTGTGGTTGGTAGGCATTTGCCAGGGGCTGGCCAACTATTGGCTGGTAAGCCTTGCTTCTTTTCCACATGACTTTTTAACCGCCAACAAGTGAAATAAGGTTTGTTCATGTGAAAGCTTCAGCGTGTCAAGCATAACAGTGTGCAAGGCTTCCTGAGATGGAGGCTCAGAACTCACACAACATTGTTTCCTTTGTATCCTATTGGCCAAAGCAAGTCAGAAGCCCAGCTCAGTTTCAAGCAGTGGCAAAATAGACTTTGCCTCTCTTGATAAGAGAGTTGCAAAATCCCATTGAAAGAGTCTGGATACAGAGAGAATAACTGCAGTCATCTTTGCAATTCTAAGACAAGATGAATTGGTTGATATCCTGTACACTATTTAACAGCCAGTTGCAGACCCCCACAACTCTGATGAAATGTCTTAAATGAAATTGTGGGCATTGTGAATTCAACCAGAAACCCTATCCAAATAATTAAGCTATAACAAAATCAATAATTCCAAAGGGTATTCTGAAGTACTTCTCATCCTCACTACCCACAATTTTAACTTATTGTGGTCCACTGTAAGGATTAAACTGCATATAAGGAAGAGCCTCCCCCCGCCCTACCCCCAACATCACCACCCTGGGCTGTTTACAGCTGGACCCTACTAGAAATTAAGTAATATCTCTTAGACACGCACATCAATATTCTACAGTAAAACCAGGAAAAGAAAGAAAAAAGCCACATGAATGAAAACTGTACAGCAGGAATGCAGCAACAAACTTTGATTCCCCAAAACAGTCTAAGAATATTTCTTATGTTTTAGTAACTACTATAGGGTTCATATTTGAACTTGAACAGCAAAGTAGATCTGTTGAGTGCATTGTAAGTGCCAAGTATAGTACTGGGCATTTGATATATTTCATATCATTTAATGCTCACTGTGAATTTATCATTCATCAATGAACATTAGCATCTGCATTATTCACGTAAGGTGATTGGAACTTAAAATGTATGGTAGATTAGATTGCTCAAGATTTCTCTTTGTCTATTAAGAGGTGGAGTCACCATCCCTTGAATCTTGGCTCCACTGTGTGACTTGCTTTGGTCCGAGGATATTAGTAAATGTGATTGATGCATGCAAAAGATTGAAACATACTTCGACATTAGGGCCTTTTTCCTACTACCCTTAAGATCCTAGGGCACCATATGAATAAGCCTGAGCTGCCCTGCTGGAAGATGGGAGACTACATGGCAGAAATCCAAGGTGAACACCAGCTGAGAGTCCACCAGCCCCTGGCCAATCACCTGTTAACTTCCAGGCATGTGACAGAGGTCATCCTAGATCATGCATCCTCCAGCCAACTTCCAGCTGTCTGGAGCTAGTGGAAGCTGAGCTGGGAGTCAAGCTCATGTTCTCACATTCCAAAGCCTATATCCTTAATAGTGATACTGTACTGACTTCTCTAAAATATATAGTGTTTCTCAGAAGGTTTATAAGGCTTATAGTTGTTAAAGTATCCACAAAGACTGCCTGGCATACAAGGAAGTACAGGCAGAAATTTCTCTTGTGTATGAACCCCAAGTGTCTTTACACACACCAAGGACTTATGGAGTAACCCTCAGGATAATAGAAACTCGTTAAGATTTTAAACAGGTTTTTAAACAAATCGTAAAAAGGTAAAATTGCAAGTAGCAGGGACATAGATTTTGGAAAGGGGAAGAATAGAGGCAGAGAAACCAGAGGCAACACTCTAGGCGTGAATTATTGAAGTCGTAAGTCAAGACAGCAACAATGAGATTGAGAGAGGAGACATTAGTAGGGGAATCTGTGTGACATGATTGTTTAATCCTTTGCCTTAACTAGGCACTCACTTCAACTACCCTGGACTTGAACTCCCATGGGGATCCCAACTTACACAAATGCTGAGATGAAATTTATTTGAAATTCTGAAGGAGAGAAAAAGAAGAAGACACAGAGAGAAATGAAATATAGGAGCCATCTGGTCTCATTTGAAAATCCTTGGTCTGAAATCAGGAAATAGGAGTTTTGATCCCTCTCTGACATCACTTACTTTGGACCTTGAATAAGTCACTTAACTGCAACCTTCTGGCCTCAGTTTTCATCTCTGTCCAAAGGGAATCCTTTGAAGGATGGTGCTTGTTAAGGTTAAAAGCATTAATAAATTCAGTGTATTACCAATTTGTAAAATGGTTTTCTCTATGAGCACTTCCCATGCCAAGGTACTTAAAAGAGCAGAAACAGTTAAATGGAATTTACCAGAACTCTTTTCATTAATTTCACACATCCTGCCAACCCTTAGATTAATTAGAAATCCAGATTCTCTCTAGTGTCTTTGGGAATTTAGTCTTAAGGCTCAATAGCCTGATCTTGAGGGAACTGACATCTAGGAGAAATTTTGCTGGCCTCATAATATAATGACCATGAGATTTAGAAGTGAATGGTCCACTGTCAAATCAAGATATGAATTCTTGGTTTGAAATCTTAAACCCATCTCTTAATAGTTGCATAATTGTGGGCAAACTTCTTAACTAGTCTGCATCAGTTTCCTCATCTGTAAAGTGGGGATATAATAATACCTATTTTATAGGGTTGCTGTGAAAATTAAATGAACTTTCCTGTATGTATGGTGCTTAAAACATTGTCTGGCACACTGTAAATACTATATAAAAAGGTTACCAGTTAGCGTTATTGCTTATTAGTGTGAACTGAAACCTCTTCCTTCCCCTATGAGTTTAGAAAATCAAGATAAATCCTTTATCATTAGCCTCAGTTTCTCTCTCTTGCTGCCTAGCACTGCTGGTTCTCAGTTGTTCCTGTGCTTGCTTCTTTGGATGCTATCATAGCAGCACCATATCAGGTGATATGGTTCAAGTCTGATTTTTACAGTAAAGTGAATTCCAATGATTCAGAAATCATTATGGCCAAAGACATATTTCAGTCAAAGCAGCAGAATTTCTTGGACCACTTCAGGGTTTGTCACATAGATCTGGTTACTGCAGATCTATGGGTTTCAAATATTTTTCAAGTATTTTTACTTCCTAAACAGCAGAATCTGTCAAATATAACATGTATCCTATATTGAAGGAATCCTAGTTTCCTTCATTACATTAGTCCAGCACCCTTATTTATAGATGACGTCTAAATAGATTAAGTGACTCTGGTCATACAGCTGTTTGGTGGCAAAACCACAAAGGTGCTCAGGTACTGGTTAGTTAGAAGCCAAACCAGCATGTGTAGAGCTTCAAAGGAAATGGCTATGAGAGATTGTTCCCCACTCAGAAATCACTCAGCCACATTAAGGACACGAGAAACAGCAGTGAGTGGAAAGGAAGTGATGGGTGAAGAGAGGTCTCTGTAGAGAGCTGTTGGGCCGTGGGGTCAGTCCCACCTCTGGGTATATAGCAGTACCTCTGATTGCTGCCTCCGTCCTTTGGGTGTGATTTTCTCATTTTTAGGCCATTATCATCAGTGAAAGTGTATAGTTCACTCTTGACAGGCACTCTATCTGCTCAGATTCAAACTATGTTCTTAGCTCCTTTTATAACTGTGGCTAGACAAATGCAAAGCAGTCCACTATTCTGCTTCTTTTCCCTTCTCTAGTGGGCATTCTGTCTCTCCACAAAGCCTGATTGACAGAGTTTCTTCTGAATTTACTAACTTCACTTTTTTTCTTAAGCCCACAGTAACTAACCAGGATACCTTTTATTTGATCTGACACAGTAAGTGCCCACTTTACGTTTCCCTTTGGATCAATACTTATCACCAGACACTTTCCCATACAAAATATCTTGCACAATAGCCTCCCCTGTATGTCTTAAATGTCACATACTTTGGAGTATTGTTTACTTTAAAATGCAAATCCCTGTCACACTAACCAAATTACTCTTCATAGAATGAGTCACCCTAATCCTTTCTAATTGCTGAGTGGTGGATATATTGGGGGCAGTGTGCAGATGTTTGGATATATGTCATAATGGTAAGGATGGTGGATGAGAAAAGAAATGTGTCCATTATTGGGTGAGTGATGTTGGAATTCTGCCCTAGGTAGAAAGCTCAGAGTCCAGGGGGAAGATAAATATCCTAGATTTCCAGGGCAAGGCAGGAGAGAGGAGGGATCATAAATAAGCATAGAATCTGTGAGAGGTGAAATTAGTACTTGAATTAAGACCTCCACTTATATCATGACCATACCTGGGGATTTAAACATTTTTTTAAGTTTATTTATTTATTTTCAGAGAGAAGGAGACAGCGTGAGTGGGGTAGGGACAGAGAGAATCCCAAGCAAGCTCTGCATTTTCAGCACAGAGCCCATTGTGGGTCTTGAACTTGCAGACCGTGAAATCATGATCTGAGCCAAAATTAAGAGTCAGACGCTTAATCAACTGAGGTGCCCAGGTGCCTCCATACTTGGGGTTTTAGAGTCTTTTCATGCACTCCCCACTGCTGAGCTACCATCAACTCCCATCACTGACATGGGTATAGCCATATTCTTCCAACAAAAAAAAAAAACAAAAAAAAAAAAAACAAAAAAAAAAAAGAAAAGAAAGGTAGGTAAGTAGGTCATTACTCTAATCATTCCTATCCAATAATGTGGAAGAGAACAACAACAAAAAAATCAATAGACAGGGAAGAAAGCCAAAATGAGTTTCCTTAAAGGTTAAATCAGATCTGTCTCCTAAGAGTAAACAGGCTATTATTGATGAAGGGCTGGGATTTCATTGTATTTTAAATTAACTTGATCCCAATAAAGATGGAAGTCTTGGAGCCAGCTATCTCCAAGTGCAGGTACACTTGGGAAGTCCATTCTCTTTGGATATTACCACCATTTTCTGAGAACACTGTGTTGACCGAGTATAACTAGAAATCAGAGTCTCCATCCATATTTAATCTGACAGGCTCAAACAGCAGTCAGGGGAATCACAGGGGTTTAGAGGAAAACTTCCTGCACAAGTCTGAGGTCTGATGGGATGCCATGTGAAGTTATATGATACAGCTACCTGAGGAAGGGAATTTAAAAAGCAGAAAAGAAGACTTCTAGGAAACATGGCCTCCCAAAGATGTTCTCTTCTCTCTATTTATCAAGGAAGTCTTCCTTGTGTGCACTAACCTGGGACATATCTCTGCTCTCTGCTCACTTTTGCATCTACTTTTCATTTTGAAATTAACCTCTTAACATCTTTCCATTGAAGGAAGCAAAACAAAGTCCAAACTGTAATATGGAAAACGTGAGTTAGAAATGGCCTTTATGGCTATTGTGGCATTTTCATAGCTACTTTTTAAAGGCTAATTCTTTTTCTTCATTGTTTATACAGTATTTCTTGAGCTCTGTTGATACCTTACTGTTTGTACCTCTCTGTTATCAGGGTGCTCTGATTGGGTTAGGGTCATGCAGTTTTTATAACATTGCCTGTGAAATTATCAGGCAGGGACATCAAGAAGGCCTATGTTGCCATAGCAGCAAAGCTGTGTCAGCCCAGCTAAACACCAATGATTCTCAGAGTAATAATGGACCTAATTAACTTTAGCACAAACTCAGGGTCAGAAACCCATCCATCCTCATGTGCTATGTTACCTGGAGGTTACCATCTTTTTCAATAATGCATTCAGATGTTGAGGGTTGAATTATATGGTACATGTAAAGCATTAAGAATAGAGCCACTAAATCGTAATTGTAGTGATAGCTTTCTCTGTTCCAGATTCTGTATTTATTGCTTGTGATGGATCATGGCAATATTCACAACTACACAGTGAGGTGAGGTGCCCCCATTATTCCCATTATACAGATGAGGAAGTTGAGGCTTAGTGTGGTCAAATGATTTGCCCTTGGCTGTAGAGCTAGAAAGTGGTAAATGTCAATGCTTATAGCATAATGCCAGGGTCCTATTTGTGTAATAGTTTGCTCTTCATCATCTGATGCACCTAGGCCCACTCACCCGTTTGTTTGCCTTCTCATACGACTTCAGTGATTTCAAACTACATTGTCTCTTACTTTTATATACTTCCCTTCTTCCTCAAGCTTTCCCTTTTCCTGCACCCCCCCGCCCCAACTCTCAAATCCTCCTGAAAAGGATAATAATCCTTTTATATGGACCCCTTACTAGCTGATTTGCTGGGGTATGGCTCCACAGGAAGGACTGGGCGAGCAGGGTGCTAAATTCTTGGGTGAGGCATGGGGCAATGACTTATCAACTGGTGTGGAAGTGCCAATATTGTAGACACCAGTACGTTCCTACATGTTTGTATGTTTTGAATTATAGCCCTGTCTCCTATAAGTCCTTGATCTGAGTTTCTATTCAAGTATCACTTGCCTTGGTTTCCCCAGATTCAAAAAGTCTGGGCTTAGTTTTCACTCTAATCTGTTCTCTTCTTGCTCTCATCTCACCACCTTAGAACATGGACATTTCCATGTCATCTTTTGTATCAGACTCTGTGATATGTGAGGGGAGGCTCCAAGTAGAATCTGCCTTTGCATCCTTCTTGCCTGATACACTGTTGAGTGAATAAAGGAATCTCTGCATCTGGTACTATCACTATTTCTTACAGGTTTTGAATTACCTACTGGATTTACAGAACCTTGAGTGTGGGAACTTGAGTTCACGTCTCTACTTCCTGGTGCCCACCGTTCTCTTACAAAGGTAGCACCCTCAATATTGTGTTTGTGGTTGGTGGGGAGGCCATAATAATAATAAACCAATGATAATTTTCATGTTATGATGCATTCTATGTGCCACAACATATAGAAGTTGAAATTCAGATATCATATATATAAACGTATGCAGTGTGCATTTAGACATATTATCATATGCATGCTGATCATAAGTACAGTCACATGTGTACACACACATACACTTAATTTTTGAAAAACAAACCTCTGAAGGCAGATACTTTTTATCTCCACTTTGTAGGAAAAACTGGAACCAAAGGGCAGACACTTGCATTCTTTTATTCATTTCAACAACTGTGTGCATGCCTTTAGTGTGCTGCTCATTGTCACTGGCACTGGGTAGTTAGTATCCAAAGGTGAACAATTCAGTGTTTCATGCCTTTTTTTTTTTTTTTGAGCTTTTGGCAAGTGGTAGAGATATGATTACACATTGTGATAATGGTAGGAAGAGAAAAGGAATGCTATGAGGGAGAGTAACAAGGAGGCTATAATTTTCATTTGAAGGGGTTAAAGACATATTTCCATGAAATGACAGCCTAATTAGGAAGGATCTGGGCTAGAATTTGGGTCTAAATCTGTTGGGCTGATTATGGACAAAATGACATTTGGCTGTGTCATTCTGTAGAAGAAATGCATTCTTAAATCTTTTTAAATAAACAATTATTTTAATTGTTTTAATTTTACTATTCACAGAATATTAGAGTAGGAACTAACTACTCAAGTGTTCCCTATGTAGGGGTCACTTGGTTAGCAACCATTGTATGTGGTGATCCAAAAATTAATTGAATGCTTTCAGTGGTCAAGAGCTCACTATCTCAAAATATAACCTATTCCACTTTCAGTAACATGCATGATTTATTACACTCTCACAATGTGCTCAAAGCTGCTTCCTCATTATTTCCATCCAGTTGATCTGGAAAGGCACTAGATGCAAAGAATCCACTTTTTCCCATGATATTCTCCATGATTCTCCTGATTTGCCGGCCTAATGATTTCAGAGATCCCTTCTTTATTTTATCCCTGGAGAAGGGTCACAACTGCCACTGTGGTTTACTGCAACCATCATCTTATACTCCATGGGTCTCCCTCTTAAAATGGTGCAACCAGCACTGAACAAAGTGGCACCCGGCCAGCAAACAGTGTCAGAATTTTCTTCCTATTATCTAGCCACTTCCTTTCTCCAGAGTCATAGTCTGATAACAAATGGATGACAAAACTCTGTCAGTGTTTCATATTCCTATTATTCATGTGTTCTGTTTTTTACTCGTTTGATTACAAACTCCTTGAGGGAAGCTCCTACCATAGGGTTTGAACATAAGAATCATACCACAAATGTTTTTCAAAAGAAGTTTTTGAAACAGAGAAAGCCTCTCTGTTTACACCAGAAGATCTGTCTGAATTGACTCCTTAAAAATCACCAGGTGGAAATCAGAAGATTCCATCATGAATATCCAAATAACTTAATGCTATTATCTGGATTGGAACCATTTGGAACATTTACCTGATTGCGGAATCTTGGTGTTTCCTACAGAGGGTATCTAACAGTCATGTGTTAGTGATCCCTAAAGCTTTTTCTTCTTATTCAAGGACAACTTTTAAATTCCCTTTATTTTTTTATTCCATTAAAATCTTTTTCCATTGTTATGTCTGGTTCACTGTTTTGCCTTGCCTTCAATCAGTTTCTCCATGTTTACTGTGCTCCCAAGTTCTAGCTCATTTACCATCATTTGGTCTTACAGGAACAAATGCTGGTTGGAGTTCTTTGCTTAAACAGTCCTATTTTCCTTTAAAAAACCAATCTATTTGGACTTTATTCTGAAGTCAAGCTGGGGATTTTCTCTCTGCCAGGCTCCTCTGCCAACATGTGGAGAATATGATCTTGTCTACTGTGTAAATGCTATTTCCTAAAACCAACAAGAATAGCTGCAGGGTGAGAGTGAAAGGAGAATGGAACCATCTAAAAGGCAGGCAGGACAATCACAAAGCAGCTTGCATTTATACACTACTGATAATGTGCCAGCTCCTCTTCTAAGTGCTTTGTGCCTATTCATTTAATCTTCACGGTAATTCAGTGAGAGAAGCCTGAATACTATCCCCATTCTACAGATGACTAAACTGAAGTTCGGAGAGGTTAAATAACTTACCCAAGATGGTAAGAGGTGGAGATGGGAAACAAAAGCCTAGCAGGTCTAGTTTACTCTTACTAAGGCTATTCTAGTACTGCCTACCAGGACTCCTAGCATCTTGGAAGCCACTCAGTCCTGTTACCCTATACAGTCTTGTTCTGACTAGACTGATCAATCCAGACATGAAATTGAATGGAAATGGAACAAAGATACCCTAATCTCTTCTAGGAGAATTCATGGTTAGATTGGCAGTAGACCTGTAATGTAGTTAGGAGTCATGAATTCTAACTTCTGTCCCTATGTCTGAACCTTTCCTCCAAAGTCTTAGATTAGAAGCTCAGATTAACATCTCTTTCCTCTCTGGAATGCTATTCTTACAATAAGAAAAACAGTGTTAGAGCATGAAAGATTATTACCCATCATCTCCAGCCCTCTGTTTCCCAACATGTAGAACAAACATGCTACTAAAAAAAGTTAGAGTCACTTAGTGAGGTGGTTGCTCACCTTTCATTGGTGGTCGGGCATCCTGCTAATTGTCATGAGGAAAGTCTCTGTGTGGTGCTAGGATTTCTTCAACACATCTCTACCACTTCTCCCTTTTGAGGAAAGAGAGAACAGTGTCTAGATTGAGAGTCTTTGGCAGACCACAGTATTTATTGTAATGGTTTATGTCGACTGCCAGAAGAGACCTCTAGCAGCTCTAAAACCTATGCTTAGTAAGGGCATAGATTAAAGAAACCTTTATGTGTTGCTTTCATCTTTCTGTTGAACATGTTACCATCCTGTAGTGCCAACTTTAAGATGTTTCTTTGGCTTGGTAGAAAATCATACTGGTTTCCCATTTGTGTATATGGCATAAAGTTTCTTTATAAAATTAATTAATTTGAGTAAAATTAAAGGCATGATCTTTACTATTGTTAGATTCAACATCTAATGGCAATGATAGAGGTTAGTTTTCATCTAGTGAGGATGTAAGAATCTTCTGCCTGGTAGGAAAGATAACCCCAAAGGTAATTGTTTGCATGGAAATATAGGCAGTCTTTTGGTCCCACTGAGAGTCAAACCCAGAATCTTGTGTGTAAAGCAGATGTGATAGTCACTACAACATGGAACCTTAAGGTGACTATTTGATTGCCCTGTGGGATATTAACCAGTTTTATGTCTAACCTAGACATCTTAATCTATCTTTGTCAAATGCCTATTATAACCTCTGATTCTCTATTTCTCTTTGAAACTAATTTTCCATGGTCCAGGACCCCACATAATGGAGTTGAAATCATTGACATGTGTTCATTCTGTATTTGTAAGTGAGCCATGTTTTAAATTTTTGAAAACAAAACAAAACAATTATTCTTTGACAATACTGAGCAAGTAAAATTCAGCAATTATTTCTTAACCATGTCTAGTATGCCAGACATACAAATAAACATAATTAAAAACTGTGGTAAGTGCTTTGGAGGTGTAAAGTGACCTTGGTTTTTATTTCAGGGTCAAAGAAATGAAAGAAAGGAAGTTAGAAATGTATAAGTAATTATATTTGTCATTCATAGACCATAGTAAAATTGTGAAGGTAACATGTGTTTGGTTGAAATTCTGAAGTACATGGTTATCTCCCTTTAAACATGGATTCCTAGAGACTCAAGGAGGCCAATCCACTTACCCTAAGCCCACAGCTCCGGAACAGTTATCATCTGATCTGTCCACCACACAATTGCAGCATTGCCCTTCTCTGAGACAAGATCCAGGGTTCCCCCATGCCTGGGACAACTCTGTATTCTCCTTGGCCATATGGTAGCAGGTATGTGGTTGGAGAAGAGAACAGGTAGACTGGGAAAAGGAGGGAAGCTATCCATGTAAATGACTGAAATTGACTACTGCAATACCCCTTTCTTTCCTCATAGAGGTATAGAGCTGATTCCTGGCAGTGTTCCACTGGGGCTCAAATTATTTTAATGACAGATAAGCTTGAATAGAAATTCTCAAACTTCCTTCTGCCTCCTCCTTACCCATATGCAAAGAACAATTCCATCAGGCACATCTTTTTAATAACAGGGTTTAATTTCAGAAATTCTGGGGTAAAGAGGAAGCTCAGGCAAGTGGGAAGAAGGGGCCACATCCCATGATTCTTTCATATTGAATTTCCACTTTGAGACTCTCAGGGAAGATGTTTAACTGCACAGACCCATGGACTAAAACTTATACTCCTCTACATGTTAGGAGGATGTTGACTTTTGTCTTTAACACCTTCTTACCTTCACTGTCAGGTCTTTCCACCACTATCTTGACACCCCTTCCCTCTTGGAAATCAGTACTTCACAAGAAAAACATATCCCAGTAAGTTATCACATTTGATTAAACACCTCACCCTGAAGTGTAAATATTTCAGTGGCTCCTCCTTTCACAGATATATTTGCACCCCTTGGCTTCATAGCAGCCTTCTCAAACAGTGGAATTTCAGCAATCAGGAAAAGCCAGATAAGGTGGATATTTTGGGAAGGAGGATTTCCCCAAAGTCTATTCCTCAAATCAAATTGCTTTAGCACAATTATGACACTGATTTATTGACGTAAAAGGGCTATTACTTTGTTCTTGCTACATAAAATATCTGTGTTTGCTTAGCTTAGCTGATTTCCTGGTATATCTGAAATACACTTACAGAACTCCATAGAAGAATGTTTGTCTTTTTTTACCCTTTCTTTTTCTATATTGCTTACACTAAGCTTCTTCCCCTTGGGAAGAAAATTTAAATATATTTCACAGCTGCTTTGAAAACAGCTGTATAAATGTAAGACATTAATAGGGAAAGCCAAAATACGCACTAGGGCAAAATAAGACCAAAGTTATTAAACCATAACCTAAAGATAGTCAAAGTAAAATATACATATGTGTTGAGTTCAAAACATATGTGATTTAATTAAAATCTGACTTGTGTTTAAAAGAATGGCTAAGCAAGACAATAAGTGTGACACTTAAAAAATCTTAAATCATTCACACACACAAATACGTGCATGCACACAATCATTTCCTGAACCCTAAAGCTAAGGAGGCCTGAGTGTGAAAACAGAATAAGGTCTTCGGTGCACAAAGCTAGTGAGTTGAAGGAAACATTTCATGACAGTCCCTGCCTACGCACCATGTATGTATCACACATCATTTATTCATAGCAGTATCAGTTAGTTATCCTGTTCCAATCTGTGCAAGATTATCTACTTTATCACCATGAGCAGTGTGCAGATAACACAGTAGGTTCCTGATGGCTGACTGCATCCACTTGTTTCCTATTCATTCATGGGACAAGGGGATTATAAAACTGTATATAGGAAATGCAGCATTTGTCCTGCATAAACTTCTTTATCTTTATTTGCCCCATTGTTTGCTATATTTTTTTAGTCTACTGGCAGCCAAGGGTCACATTGCCATGAAGATAAATTTCATATTGGACCCACTGGGAGCTGATGTCAGTACAAATCTGTTCCAGAACAGATTCAAAATTATGGCAAAGAGGAAGTTTCAGTATTTTATGTCTGTATTATATTGTCCTGTTTTCCTGATAATGGAGCCAGGGAAGACTTGGAACCAGGGGCTATGTTTCTGCCTTGCTCATCTCCCAACAATGGATAAATACACTGGGCCTTCCCTGTTGGCCAGACTTCAGTCTGATTATCTGTGAAATGTGCTGTGATCCTCAGGCACTATGATCCTGCATCCTTACCTGCAGGTTCAGTTATGCCCATGCCCTGGGTGACTTGAGGATAGAACAGTTGCATTTCATCCAGGGTTTTGCTGCCAGTGAAGGTTGGGCTCGCTGTGTTGACAGTGGTGCTTCCTGTCCATTATCAGCTTGTTTGACATTTGATGTGTGTCCATTTTGTATTTCCACTGGAAGCCAAATGTCATAGCTCAAAGATAACATTTTGCCCCTTATTTCCTCCCATTTCAGAATGAATTCAGGTTTTCTGTATGGGTAAGCTCCATTCAGAGTCTGGGGGGATTTCCAAAGTCAAGAGTGTTCTGTTTGTGAAGTAATTCTAGTAACGTGTGGAATTTTCATCATGAGGTTTTTTTTTTTCTCTTGCAAAGACTAAATGTTTAAGAAAAATGCAGGAAACTGGAAATTAGAATCAATTCCCTTCATAACAACAGCAGGATATCAGCTTTAAAATATGTTCTTTAGCTGGTGTAATGATTACAGTAATAGAAATTTGGGTAGTGCCTATGGAATACACAGCTTGACCTGGCGGTGTCTTGATGTACAATCCTAACACATTAAGAGGTCGTGTTTCAAGGGCTGTTTCTCATGGTAGTGTTTGGAATTCAGAACACACGAGTTCTGACTAAATCCATGGTACAAAAAAAGGGTCCTAGGTTGGGCTCTACAACCCATAACATGCAAAATGTATTCTACCTACAGCAATTACAAAATAAATAGTAAAATGTATTTTAGAGTAGAAGTGCCTGGGTGGGTCAGTTGGTTGGGCGTCCTACTTCGGCTCAGGTCATGACCTCGCAGTTTGTAAGTTCGAGCCCCACGTTAGGCTCTGTGCTGGTAGCTCGGAGCCTGGAGCCTGCTTCAGATTCTGTGCCTCCTCCTCTCTCTGCCCCTCCCATGGACATGCTCTGTCTCTCTCTGTCTCTCAATAATAAATAAACATTAAAAAAATTTTTTTAAGTATTATGGAGTAGTATAAAAATACTCTTTAGCCACAAGGTCATTTTTAAACATGAATTTATTACGCCAAAGACTGATTTTCTTTTTTAAATTGGTATCTACTCCAACCTCTCCTCTTAGTTATTCACTTAATTCAGCAAATAATTAGTGAGGACCTGTTATGTGCCAGGTACTATTGTAGGGTGCAGTGGACAAAACTGATGAAAATCTCTGCCCTTGTGTAGCTGACATTCATCAAAGCAGAGAAAGGAGTGAGGAAATGTCAATTTTTTGTTGGCAATTTTAGGTTCTCATACTGAGAAAGTATGATTTGCGTCAGGTCCTGAAGCAAGTGACTGAGGAGGTAACCAATCCGTCCGGTTTCGGTGGGAGCCAAGTCTTAGGCAAAAGCCGCAGCAAGTGCAAAGGCCTTGGGACAGGTTGGATTTGTTTAAACTGAAGTGAGAAAATGCTTGTTGGCTCCTGTTTACAAGGAAGGAGATGAAACTGTCTGATTAGAGAGCCCAGGCTACGGAACATCCCAAGATGCAGAATATTTTAAGCTGTCTCCAGTCACTGGTTGACTGCTGAGCATCTAACTATTCTCTTAGAGACAAGCAGCAGTGCAAAAGCTGGGGGGACAGGTGGGGGAATTTATTTTATTTATATTTTTTCATTTTATTTAATTCCAATGTAGTTAACATATAGTGTAATAATGGTTTCAGGAGTAGAATTTAGTGATTCATCAGTTACATATAACACCCAGTGCTAATCCCAACAAGTGCTCTCCTTAATGCCCATCACCCATTTAGTCCACCCCCCCCCGTCCTCCCCTCCAGCAACCCTCAGTTTGTTCTCTGTATTTAAGAGTCTCTTATGGTTTACCTCCCTCTCTGTTTTTATCTTATTTCTCCTTCCCTTCCCCAGTGTTCATCTGTTTTGTTTCTTAAAGGGTAGGGGATTTATATTCATCTCTGTCTTGGATACTTTGATTTATGCATAAAACAGCACCTAGACACGCTTGCAATATAGAGTCCTTTAGTTAATTTATATGCATGTATTTTACGGTGTTTTTTGTGGTACAGATGTTTGAGAAACTTTTATTGTGAAATGTAACATACATACAGAAAACAATGATATATGTTCACTGATTTATCACAAAGTAAACAACCTTGTAACCACCCTCCAGGTGTCAATAAGCAGACACTGCCAGTTCCCCTTCTGCCTGCTTTGAATGCTGTCCCTTCCTCCCCTGTAAAGGCAAACCAGTCTTCTGACTTTAAAATGACCAGTTCCTTGCCTTTTTGTTTTAAAGAAAGAATGGTAAAGAGACCCCCATGTAATCACAATCATTCAGTCCTAATAGTTGTCAATGACAGGTCAATCATGTTTCATATAATCCCCATTTCTTGCTCTCATCATCCCCTCTCAGTTAAGTCATTTAATTAATTTATTTGTTTTTATTGAGATATAATCTATGTGAGGTAAAATGAACAGATCTAAGATATACAGTTCCATGAGCTTTGACAGTTGTTTATGCATGTATAAACTGATATAAACATAGAGCATTACAAGTTTGTTTTGTGTCTGTGTGAGCTCTCTTTAGTTCCTAGGAACTCAGAAGCACAAGGGATGATTTCAGTCCCCCACTACATACATGTAAAAATCCTGAAGCAGCTAGCTCGCAGCCAGATGTGGTCACAGAAGTATGCTTATATTGATCTTTCTAAACCCTTTCTAAATGCAGACTGTTATCAGCTACCCCGCTCCTCTCCCATGGCCCCTCCCTCCTTTTCCTTCTGTCGGCAAAATAGTTTGTTATGGATTGGTGATAAAAATCAGTGTCCACTGAAAGACATGTCAAGACCACCGCCATGTGAGACCTTCAAAGCATACCGGGCCACATTATGCCACAGTGTGAAGGGACGTGCCTGTCAGGGGGTCACAGCCCATGTCCGCCAACTCACTTCTCCTATTTCTCATGAGTAGAAGGTTTTTGCCCCTAATCCAACCAGAAGGTTCTCTGCTGCACCCTTTCCTGGGTGAAGGAACATATAGGGCTTATGATGTATAGGCTCAGGAAGGTAAGGTTGGCATGGACAGTAGGTTGTGTCTCTGGTTAATACCTCACTTGGGTGATCCCTTCAGTGATGTGGCCTTCCTCGTGACCCTGACCAGATTCATCTTCTACTTCTCATCACTCCCTTTTCCCTGTGTCACTCATATGGATTTCTCTTGGGTGGTGAGTAATGATAAGCCATAAACATGTTAATCTCTCCTACTCACAGGAAGCTCATGAAGGCAAAATGTCTTTATTTCATATTTCTCAAGGGATCTTGTAACATCATTTGCATATGGCTGATGCTCAACATCTACCTGCTAATAAATGATGTTTACAAATGAGTCAGAAATTCATGACTTCATGATATAATTATACTTCATGATATAATTATATTAGACATTAATTGCATATTTTGCATGCTCAACAGTATTAATCCCACATCCATGTCTTAGTTTAAAAAGCAACAACAACAACAACAAAACAAATTAAGCAAACACACAAACAGATCTTGGAGTTTTTTGGAGTATCCTTAACAATTGACTGTGTTTAAATTTTATATGGATTTTTTTCACCCTTTTCTTAATACAGTGTATGTCAGCCAAACAGTATCTACTGTATCCAGAGGCTTATATTAAACTGCTATTTTAAGAAAACAAAAGTAGAGTATGGTTTTCAAAGCTGGCCTGTGTTATTCATAAGTAAAAGTGATACACTTCTTATTAGACAATGACATTATAAAGTCAAAATGCCACTGAATGTACGTGCAGGTTTTCAGTGGGCCTAAACATAATATAAGGCCAGTGATAAGCAATGCATAGTTCTAAAACTCCCAGAGTCTAAATTTTCCATATGAAGTGTTTGGTGTTATGGTGTTTCTTTGGTGTTATGGTGTTCCTTTGTTCCTTTTTACAAGAGGAAAATAGACATAAAAGATGCATAATAAACAGGGCTTTGATCAGAATTTCTAAGATTAAGAATGAAGACTTGTGTGGCCCTTCCACATTGATGCCAGTTCCAGGCCTGCTTCCCAATCTCCGGGATGCATAAGAATCCCTGAAGATCTGAAAATATAAGTAGGTTTGGGTGGGGCCCAAGACTCTGCATTTTTAACAACCCCTCAGGTGAAGCCAAAGCTACCAGTTCCATGAACTACACTTGGAGTAGCAATGAGTTAAAGCAAGTTACCTCCTACTGCTAGAATTTTTCAGGTAGTGGGCTGGATGGAGTAGGAGAGAGGAGGTTGGAGAAGGCAGGGAGGGTTGGTTAGGGAAAAGGTAAATTGCTTTTTGTTTCCTGCAGTAATTTCTGCAGGCTTTCATGGGAAAGTGAATTCAAGGTATGGGATTCCTGTCTTTTAAGCACCGTCTCCTGGATATAAACTGTCCCAAGTGAATTTTCAAAGACTTGCCCAAAGTTTTGCTCTCTTGACTCTCATGGAAATTAACTGTGGCCTTTCCAGTTTATGCTTTGAAAAAACTTCTCTCTTCATTTTTGTGGGAACCTGCATCATAATAACAGTGTTTCTCAGTAGGAGCAACATGAAAGCAAATTAACCCTTTAAATTACAGGGAGCAGAGAGCAGTAAATTCACCCTGCTCTGAAGCAGCATCCTTTTCTCCTTTTCATGCTGCACAGAGCTCCTTTTAAGGCAATGAAATGTCTGTTGGCAAGTGAAGGCCAATGGGTCTTGCTTCCAGGAAACTTGAATTTTTCCACATGGTTGTTCTTGACCAAAATAAGGTCAAATGGAGGGATATGGAAGTGGGTCCTATCGCTTAGGGCATAGAAAGACAAACCGTACCAAGAGAAAAGGATCTAACTTTTGTTGATCCCCTGGCCTCTTCCAGACCTTCTACATACAGTACCACATTTAGTTTTACTCCATCCCTGTGAGCTGGGCCTGATTCTTTATTACGTTCTCAGAAAATTGAGATCCGTTGAAATTAAGTCCATTGCTTATGGTTCCACATTAATTAAATTTCAGATCTGGGGAAGGTACTCTCTATGATTCTAGAAATATTGTAATTTTTTCTCAGACTCATAGACTGAGGGTGTTCTGCTAATTCGTAAGCAGAACCACTCCTTGTGTGCTGTGCCTAGCACCCAGGTCCTCAGTCACTAACTGCTATATAAATGAATGAACACATCCACATCACTTAAATTCATACACCCCAGCAAGAAACCACATTAATTTTGATGGCTATTTCCCATTTAATGTATGGAAATGTATCACAAAAACAACATGTGCATGGGATCTTTGATGAAAGCAGATAGTGAGACACGTGCGTTAGACCCTCCTGTCCTCCTTCAACACTCACACAGTGGTTTGCTGTATATCTTTTGAAAGTTCAGCGTGGCTGATTATCCAAAAAATCAGGTCCACTATAAGAGGAGCTAAAGTTTCTAGTATTGTCAGTTCTCAGGTGCCATATTTTGCTAGAGGAATTTCAATCAGTTTCTTTGCAGCAAAGTAAAGAAAGGATTCTGGGTGAAAGAAAAGTCCAGGACAGTGATAAGGGCATCAGTTATTATTATGCATACCATAGGAAGTTCTTTGCCCTATGTGACCCCAACAGGAAAAAAAAAATAAGTGAAGAAATAAGTCATAGAACCCAGACGTATTAGAAAACATAACATGGAGTATGTCTTCTGCAATAAGAAGTGAAGTCACCATTCCTGCTTTGTTGAGCCTGATATAGATTTCTCTCTAGTAACAAATATTACTGCCTGAGATGATAAAAAGAAATATGACTCCTCGGTGAATAAGCTAGGAACACACACACACACACACACACACACACACACACGAACACAGAAACAACAGAAAACAAGTACCATCGGCTTCATAGAAAATGAGGAATCAGAATTTCAGGCAATATTTTGGTAATAATGTCACAAAGAGATATTCCAGTGTCCTCATATACTCAGTCATGTTTTCCACACTCATGAAAGAAAATGGCTCAAAATGTTTTGCAGGGAAGCAACAGTCATAAAAACATTGACATTATCTTCTAAAATGATGAGTATGGGTAATTTTTTAAATTTTTATTTATTGTAGAGAGAGAGAGAAAGAAAGAGAGTGATCATGAGTGGGGAGGGACAGAGAGAGAGGGAGACAGAGAATTTCTAGCAGGCTCTACACTGTCAGCACAGAGCCTGCCGCGGGGCTTGAACTCACAAACTGTGAGATCATGACCTGAGCTGAAATCCAGAGTTGGATGCTTAACTAACTGAGCCACCCAGGAGCCGGGAGTATGGATATTCTTAAAAACAAAGAGCAGAGGTGTTTGACTTGTTACATGTAAAGATACATCTCATGAATTGATCTTCACCTATTTCATTATTTGGCACTTAGTAGTCCCTCAGTTTCTATTTGTGGGATTTAGGAAAGAAGAGCCAAGAAGTTCTTGTTCTGAAAACCAAAGGACTGGGCCAGTAAGGGAAGAGCTACAGCTATCATGAAAAACGAATCCCCAAACACTGAAGACACATAGTTTATTGTCCTAGTGACAATAAATAGATGAAAATAAGCAGATGGTGACTTCACTTCTTATTGCAGAAGACAGTTATGTTTTCTAATATTTTGGGGTTTCCTGACTTGTTTTTTTCATTTAATGTTTTTCTTCCTCTTGGGGTCAGGTAGGGCAGGGACCCTCCTATGGTACTCCATTGCAGTGGTGGAAATATCACTTGAAAATTCTTTTATTTATCTCTGTCGTCTTAGTGTGATGCATTTCAGTCTCTCTCCTTCCTGTCCTTTTCCATTCTCTCCCATGGGAATATATGATGGTTGTTCATTTTTTGTTAACATAGGCCAGGAACAATGCCCCAGAAGTAGAAGCACCTGAGGATACATGGTTTCTATGATCAGCATCTACTGGCCACAGGATAAAAATACCCACGCTGCCTGCATGTACTGAAGGTTAAAAACAACCTGTCTGTTTTGATTGGTGAGAAAGTTTTATAAATGTAATGCTGTCTTGGGTTTCACAAAAGCAAACACTAGGACTTGTCATCCATCCTTTTCATTTCTCCTGTTAGGGCAGCACATCTTCCCTCTCCTCCTTTCCTCTCCTAAGTTGAGTGACATTTTGGGGGGCAGAGCTCTTCCTGTGGTCACTTTCCCAGGATTTTCAAGTGGTATTTCTGTCACTGTAGTGGAACATCATGACCTGTTTATTTTTATAGCTCTGTCACTACAAGAAAAGAGATCTTCAGTGCTTTCAATTTTTTTAAAATCAAGGTTCTAGTTATTCTCTTATTGACTCAGTCCTTAGTTTTCAGAGCAAGTATTTCTTTAAAAATAAGTTTATTTATTTGAGAGAAAGAAAGCATGTATGCATTCATGCATAAGTGGGGGTGGAGCAGAGAGAGAGGGAGAGCGAGAATCCCAGGCAGGCCCTGCATTGTCAGCACAGAGCCTGACACAGGGCTTGATCTCATAAACCACAGAATCATAACCTGAACTGAAATCAAGAGTCTGATTCTTAACCAACTGAACCACCTAGGCATGCCCAGAGCAAGCATTTTTTGGCTCTTCTTTCCTAAATCTCACAAAACAATTTCCTACAGAAAGCAAGATTGTAAATGTAAGAATATGGAAGAGCCACCCAGGCACCCAAAGAGCAGGAAAAAGATCTTATTTTGCCTTAAATTCCACACTTCTATAGGAGAGAATACTCTCTGGATGGCTGGAGGTGGGAGTTACTTAGCTCCTTCCATAATCTCTTAAAGTAACCCCAATTAAACACAATCTCAGTAAGAATAGTGTGCTCACAATGCTACACTGCTTCGAGTCACTAGGAGCAAGAGTGCATTTTGACTGTGTCAAGACAGTTAACTCGTTTTAGATGAACAACTCTGGGGTAGGGGGCTTCTGCTGCTCTGCCTTACCCCTGGAAGGATAGAGGATCTAAAGGAATGAGAGGGTGAGCCTCAGGTAAATAAGATAGAGCCAAAAATGTAAACACAAATAGTGGAAGCTGAAATGAGCCAGGGTAGCAAGGACTAGAAAGTTCATTTTGACTTGAAGAAAGTAAGCGAGGTCTGAAGACACTAAAACTGCAACCAGAAACAACCGCCTTAAAAAAGCATTTGGAATTTTATCAAAACAGAAACATTGAATATATCATAATCTTCCAACTTATTATACCAAAGTCAGCTACTGCCCAGTTGAGGCTGATAGGAATAGATTTGATAAAGAAAACTCAAGAAAAAATTGTATATGGTATTTCAGTGGAATGTGGTAATAGGCTTTTTATGTGAAAGCATCCAGTTAAAGGGGGCAGTCCTGCATCATCTTTGATTGGATACATCTGCAATATAACTTTAAATTTTAAAATATAGTATAAACACAGTTTCTTCTCAAATGGTTTTTAGGCTTTAATTTTCAAGAAAGCATGAGTAAATTACTTTGTATAAAGCATGAATGAACCATGACTACTACAATCTTTGAACATCATCTATGGTAAAGCTTTCTGAAAGACAGTACAGGTGGGCTGCTAAGTTAGGACTGTACAACAGAAAGACTCCCACTAAAATGCCATCATACAGCTGCAATATTAGAAATATCAGGAGAATCAGTAACTAATTTTAGTCCTACTTTCAAAGCTTAAGTGCTTTAGAAAATTTACCGATTTTTGAATCTCTGAAAAATTCTTCCAAGTAAATAGACAAAAGAACATCAACACCTAATTGAAGTTTGAATGTCTCCTAAGATAAAAAACAGTACTATAGTATATAACTCTTTGGTTTCCTAGAGCACTTTCACCTATATTGGTTTATCTCTTCTTCAGGACCACTCTTTGGGGTGTGTGTGTGTGCGCATGTATGAGATGGGGCCTCCTTTAGAGAAGTATAACTCCAATTCTTCTGATGTCCCCAAGTCATTTTTTTCCACAAAGGATGGTGAGTCCTTCTACATGAGGTATAACATAAGAAGAGATCACCTGTCCCAGTGGTTCCCAAAACTTATTTACATTCTGAAATTGCCTGGGAAACTTCAAAAAATGTGGCATCCTATGCTTTTCCCCCTAGAGATTGTGATTTATTGGTCTGGATGCGGTGTAGGCTTTGGCACTTTAAAAAGATCCCTATGTCATTCTAATATGCAGACAAACACAGTAGCCATCAAGCTAGACTCTTTGGATCTCCTTTCCCTCACCTGTAAAGTGGATGTGTAGGTGGAGTTGAAAGGGCTTGAAGGTGTGGAGTAATAATTACAGCATTTCCTGAAGTAGATTCTGGGGAATGCTGGTCTTCTCTGATCCTCATGAAAAACCAAAACGGCTTCTCTGATAAAATCACTTTGGGAACCAATGTGTAAACTACATTAGTTGAATGAATAATAATTGTCTTAATGAATGAACCAATCAATCTATCAAGAGTGCTGGTTCATATTCTACCTTTACCACCCACTAGCTATGAATCACTGGATATGACTTACCTCACTGGGACTCCGTTTTCTCATCTGTAAATAAAAGGGGTGACCAGATGTCTTATGCTTCTAACATCCCATAACTCCGTAACCAGAAAATTTCTGAGATCCCTTTTATTTTAGGATTGCATGAGTCAAAAGGAACCAATGATCTTATCTAACTCACTCAAGACTACAGAATTGGGGGAGGGTGCTTAATTGGTCTAATTTTACAGTGAATCATCATTAAGGCCCTGAAGCAATATAGCTGCAGACTGTGATTCTTCTCTCTAGTGGTTAAGACTCATTTTATTCCTAAAAGCTTTTTAAAATATTATCTTCCTTACTGTTGCAAATAAAGACAGCTGAGCCTCAGACAGGCTGATTCATAGCTACTATTTCTCAGGCTCATAACTACAGACGACAATCGACACAGGCCTTCCTTTGCCTTTAGCTTTCTTTCTGCCAGCAGACTGTCTGGACCTTGCCCGGGCTGTCTCTGGGCATTAATGAATGCTGCATTCACCCCGCTGGAAATCCAAAGTGACTAATGGGTAGACTATTTGGGATGCCTGCAGTCGCATTCAATGTCCTCTTATGCCATCTATCCCCTTTCCCTCATTTAGCCTGGAAATGGGAAGGGCACATAAAATGCAGCAAGGCCAATAGGAATTTACTGACAGGGAGGAGAAAAGTACTAAAGGCTGCCTCGCCCTAGAGACCATCTATGTATCGATAGCTTACCAATAGAACAGTTCGGATAAATAGAGTTTCCTCTGAGCTGACCCTCCAAGGAAGTCTTGCAAATCATCCAAATACCTGTAAGTTAAACAGTTACTGTGAAAATAAAGGATTGCCCTTGATGCTTCGGTTCAGCAACTAGCAAACTATGGCCCACAGACCATTTCTGTAAATAAAGCTTTATTGGCACACAGCCATAATCATTTGTTTATACATTGTCTATAGCTTTTTTTGTTCTAAAATGGCAGAGTTGAGTAGTTATAACAGAGACTGTATAACTTCAGGGCTTAGAATATTTACTATCTGTTTTAGATTTATACATGTTGTTTGATATAAGCACATTTTGCATTCACTCATTCCTTTATTCCCTCACTCTGTATATTTAATAATGAAAGCAAATAAATAATATAAAAATATAAAGAAGCATAAAATAATTTCCTGTCCTTTCAAAACATACCTAGACATCAGTCGTCATCTTGTTGCAATTATTGACGTACAAAATCCTTTAGAAACTCACCCCTGCATACACTGTCACACACATGGCTTCCAGGAGGGAAAGAAAAGCATACATGTGACCTGATCATGTATTCCACCTTATTAAGTCAATCAGATAGGATATATATAAATTATAAAATGATGCAACTTAAAGCTAAAGAGGTGATTATTTCTAGTCCATCCTCTCTAGTCAATGTCACAAAACTAGAGTTGGTAATAAATCTAAGTTTTATAATATGCAAGAATCTTGGCTCTTGTGCTATCATTATAATATAAACATATATATGTACATGTACAAATAAACAACCCATAATACATAAATATTTGTGGTATATTTCTAAGTGTTTCAACATGCTAGCTTATTTTTCAATGTCTCCCTCTTAGGACAACTGTTGCCAGAATACAGTTTCTCCTTTTGTAGTTCTGGCATGGACAAAACAAGTAAATACAAGAGAAGTTTTATCTGGGATTTCCTCACTTGAGAGGGAGGAAAAGATTCTAATAAGAACTTAGTTCTAAAGAAAAACTAAAACACACCCTTGTTCAACTAACTCAATCCTGTATATTTCTATCCTGAAGCTATAAGATATATTGGAGTCAGGGTTGGTTTCGATAAGATTGATTTTGATTTTGAAGCAAACTTTTCTTCCCCCAAGACAATAGCAGGTCAAAGCCACCTAACTGTATACAAAAACAAAAACAAAACAAAACAAAAAAACAGAAGCCGGAACGAATTCAGAATTAAATATGAATTGGCAACAGTTATAGACTGCTTTAAGCAATGCTGTTTCTACAAATCATTCCCAGGAAATATTTAAGTGTGTACATGGAGAATGTAATTCCACTAACAACTAACACAATGGATGATTTCTTAGTCTCAGTACAACCTTAATAATGATGACGATAATGATAATATTATTATTCTATTCCTGGGATACTACTTCTTGGCATCTGAAACTCTCAGTACACATTTGCTGAGGACCAATATTTTCCCTTTTCTAAGTCAGCCCCATATTAGGATTTCATGAGCTAGTAGATCAGATTACTGCTGCTTACAAAAAGCTGCTGGAAAGTGCAAACTAAAGTGCTGGAATTTTAGTGCCATATTTTAGTGGAGTGAGTGCATGGCAGGGGAAGATTAATTAGATTTAAGACAGAAGGAGAGTCCAATTTAATTTTGCCCCATTACTTGACTTGCCTGGAAATTATACTTAGTGTGTGGGATTCTTCCCCCTGAGGGGAATAGCACCAGAACCTTCTCTCTGCCCTGTCAGGCTTTGGGGAGACATGCACAGTTCTCCATCTGCTCATCCTGCTCTGTGCCCTCCGGGGTTTGTTTGTGCCAGAAATGCTCTGGAAGCCAGTGGGAGTTCTTTTTTGGCACAAGATTTTCAAGATGAGAAATGAGCCTCTATACTTAAGATACGTTGGCATGAATCTCCAGCTGTGATCAAAAATTCTCATGGAGGCTTAGGCTCCAATTCTGTGTCAGGAAGGAAAAGCAGAGAGAAGCATATAGTCACATTTTCAACCATTTGAAGAGATGTTTGCTTTTGCAAATTAACCCTGGATTAACCAAATAAGGACTTCCTGGGCTGAATCAGGAAGTGTTCCAGACAAAGCACTGTGCCAGGAATGCACCTTGCTCTTTCCCCCCTCAAGATTTTCACATTTATTAGCCCTTGAAAAGCTCTGTCGTAACCTATTGAAATTCTTTAAGCCCCAACTCCAACTCATTAGTCCTCCATAGTTCTTTTCAATCTCAATCCTCTAAATTTTTAGAGCTTTAGAGCATATAGTGTGTTCTATAGAACTTGACAGTGAAACTCCACCACTTTCCACACCTTCCAAGTTACTTTGAAAGCCATAAGCAAAACTCTGTGATGGGTCAGAGACATATTGACTGCCTACTACCAACAGAGGGTGTGAGCATTTGGAAAAGTTGTCTCATGAATCAACCACTTACATTTGCTAGACAACATTCTCATGGTATATTATGTTCTTAGACTGTTTCCCATAGTAGAGCATAAGCTTTTGAGAACCAGAAGCAGTCGTCTTCAACACCTTGATTGTGTTAAGATCTATAATTTCAGTTCTGGTCTGCTTTTCCTTTCAATGACCCCAAGTCTTCACAGCTAACTCTAATGTCAGTTCTCACCCATGGTCCAGTTCCTGAGCTAGTCTAGAGAACCCTGGAAACACCATGTGTTCCTGAATCTAGGATGTCATAAATTTTAAGATAGACCATCAATTTAGTAATAATAATAAAAAAACGCTATGTTAAGTGTATCCATTGACTAAAAATGCACTGCAGTTTCAAAAGCAATATGGCTTAAAAAGTAATTGTTACTGTAGGACTGATAAATAAGATTTACCAGTAGTATCAGCCCCAAATCCAGTGGAACTTAGAACTGGGTTGCATTGATAATAGATGGATTTGTGCTTGTGATTCCCCAGAATGGCAATAATTCTGCCCACTGAAATAGGAAGCTCTGTTTTAAGCATCACAGCAAATAATTCTTGGTTTTGCTCTTATTAATCTTGCTTCCCTATAAAGCTGGGTTTCTCTCTGAACCCTGACCTGATTTACTGGGATGTTGTGCCTTGTCAGCTTATCCTGATCTTGTCCCTTTTCCCCTATTGGTCTTATATTTCCCTCTAATACAATCAAGAGAACTTATACAAAAGGGTGAAGCTCCTCAAAATAATTTCCTGTCTATCTAAGGGTATCAAAGGCCCCAATTCATCAGTGCTGAGGTCGGTCAACTGTCTAGGACCTTCAGGTTTTCCCAACTGCCTAAATCAGTAGTTTTCAACCCAGGGCTGCACATGAAGACTCATTGAAATAGCTTTTTAAAGACATCACTGCCTAAGCCCCACTCCCAAGATTCTGATTTTTTGTTCTAGACTAGAGCCTATAACTCATGCTGATTTTTTTTCCTAACTACCCCAGGCAATTCTAGATGCAACCGTGATTCCTTTGGACAATAATTGTGTATAAGGCACGATGCATATAAAACTTAGGTCCTTGAAGTTGACCCTAACAAGCTGATGCAAGAATATAAAAAAACACTGTCACTGACAAATATCAAATGAATAAAAGAATATTTCTCTCTTCTGCAAAATATCTCAGTTCTATATAACAACAAATACCATACCTTTAAATTCAAAATTGTGCATCTAATTCTGACACTGCAGATTCAGGGACTCAAATCTCTTCTTCTTTCTTATATATCCTATCTTTAGATACAGGACTTTAGTGACTGTCAGAGCTTTGTTTAAAATTATTTAGCATCAGTGAGCAATGACTATAAGCCACATATCAAGAACTTTTCATGTATCTGGATTTAAGGTCACCTTATCCACAGCCCATTTCACTTAGAATTTCCTTTAAAACTCAGTTGATAGAGGAATATATATCAGGAGATTATAAAGTGTTACAGAATGTTATGATATTATTCAATTATTATTTAAAGGAACAGAATTTAAAATGTGATTATTGTAGTGAACCAAAGAGTTGATTGGCACTCACTCTGAGTAATGAAGGATTGGTGACTACAACTGACTTCATTAAAAATTATTGTTGAGAGACTCATACCATTTTAATAATTTAAAAAAATTAGCTGTCAACGTGTTGATCATCTTAAAATCTCATTAGGAGCCAGATCTCAGGATTTAAGGTATAAAGCCTCTCAATGGTAAATAGATTCATGGTGGGGACCATTTATTTTATCAGTGTTTAAACTCCCTTATATAACTTCCAAGAGTAATGCTACAGCCTGCTGAAGTTTATTCCTGAGGATTAGAAAAGAGGCTTCAATTCTCTACTACCATTTTGATCCACACCTTTTCCTCCAGTCAGAAGATGGGATCTGTTTCCCTACCCTTTGAATCTAGGCTGGCCTTGTGATTTGCTTTAGCCAAAGAGAAAAGTAAAAATTACCTATGATCCTACCATCCAAACGATTTTTTTTTATTTATCTGCTTAGATTTCATTCTATATTTATAGAAATCTGTCTCTCTCCATACACAGGAGCATATATTTTTCCAAATGGCAGCACACT
The DNA here is from genome assembly GCF_023721935.1 of Panthera uncia. Taxonomy (NCBI): domain Eukaryota; kingdom Metazoa; phylum Chordata; class Mammalia; order Carnivora; family Felidae; genus Panthera; species Panthera uncia. Next base: position 36,209,974 of record NW_026057578.1, on the reverse strand, counting down.
GTATGTGGTTTACAAGCTCTCCCCATCCTTTTTAAAAATCCATATATAACAAGGTATTGTAAAACATTTTTCATTTCAGTACATTTACTTCAGCACAATCATTTCTAAAAACTTCATTGTATTCCATTCTATGACACCATAATTTATTGACCTAATGCCTCTGTGGCTGGACATTTATAATGTATGCTCAAATAAAAAATAAATGGAAAAATAAGTGGAAAAAACATGAATTTTTGGCTCACTTGACTCTATTGCCTTAAATGTTCAACAGTGGTTTCATATTATATTTGGTTCAGTCCTTTCATTTTTGTATAAATAACTCTGGAATATGTTTGTGCCACAAGGTTGTGCATTTAGGCACAATTTCTTAGGCAAGTTTCGAAGAATTGAGACTAGTAGATAAAAGTGTATGAACATTTTAAAGACATTTCACAATTGCTTCTAAAATTTAAACCACTCTCAGTTTCCATTAAGAGTATATACAAGTTGTAAAATACATAAGGTTTTATATTTCTTGAGAGATTTTACTTATAAGTTACATTTTTTTCTTAAGAATTTTATTTAAAATTTCTATTTCATTGACATGTGTTCATAATTTCTTAACAGTGTATCTATATTATTTGTGCAATGTCTCCTTACCCCTTCATGATGTTGGTTATTGGTACCTTCTTTCCTTTTTTCTCTTTTAATTTTTCCATTAATTTGTCAGATGTTTTTAAATTTTGTCTTTTAAAGAAACCAAATTTCAGTAATGTTGATCTTCTCTATCATGTTCTTATCACTTTTATTGCTTTTTTTTACTTTGTGAAACTTTATTAGCTCCTTGTAATAAATGCCTAGTTCATTGATTTTCAGCCTCTATACTTTTCTTTACTGATTTTTTTTCTGCCTGTAGGTCTATCAGCTACTTAGAGATATGACAAAACCCTGAGTAGTTATTTTGGGGTGGCTTGATCTTCCAGTTCCTGAGAGTTGTGTTGAAGTCTCCTATTGGATCTTTCTTCAGTTCTCTTGTTTATGTCTTCTTGTGGTTCCATTAATTTCTGATTTATATATTTTGAATCTTCATCATCAGGTACATGGATATGTAAAATAATTACATCTTCCTAGAAGTTGCACTTGTTATGAAGTGTTCTCTAACTATGTCTTTTGCCTTGAATCTGTTATTTAATATTAAAATAGTTACACCAACTATCTTTTGTTTCTTATTCACTTAATGTGTATATTTTTCATACTTTCACTTTCATCTATTCTATTCTTGGATCCAGGACCACATACGGATGTGCACTGTATAACTTTAGGAATACCATCCTCATAAACTATGATATTAATGCCTCTCCTCCAGGAATTATGCTAAGCCAGATTTCATTGGGATTTCCTTTAATCCAAGTTAATGCTCCTTACTTTTGACTGTTTAATCAATCTGTTTACATTTAAATAATTACTAATGTAAAATGTACCATCTTAATATTCTTTCTTTCCTACTTGTTCTGCTTTGTTTCTTTCCCTGCTTGTAATATTTTGGTTTATTTTTTATTCTAATTTTTCCTGATAGTCATATAGAAATGATACCCTAGAGATTAAAATATGAATAGTCACCTAAGTATAAAATTAATCAAAATTTCTATTAACTTCTAAAAAATACAAGGCCCTTAAAATATTTTATTTCCCTTTTATCCATTCCAAGTTAATCTTTCATTTTAATTTAATTTAATATTTAATAAATTATTACTATGTCTAATTACTGTTTTTTTGTATATTTTGTTAAATTTGCCCACATATTCATTATGTTCTCTGCTCTTCATTACCTCATGCACTTTAGATTTCTCTGGATTCAACTTGCTTCTGCTTTCAGAACATTTGTTAATAGTTCCTTTACTGTGGGTTTGCTAGTGGCAAATGTTCTGAATTTTTGCTTGTCTGAAAATTATCTTAATTCCTTCTTCATATGAAAGATATTTATATAGGGTATAGATTTTCAGGTTAACAGTTACCTTCTTAAGCACATTAAAGACATCATTCCATTGCTTATTGGTTTTCATTGCTACTATGAATTCATCTGTCAGTCCTTTTTTAAAATCTGCTTTTCTATTGTTTATTCCAGGACTTTTTCCCCCTTTGTCATGATTATATGTAAATAACATTTTATTTACCTTACTAAAGATATGCTAGGCTTCTCTAATCTCTAAATTAGAAATGTCAGTAGTTCTGGAAATTCCTAGTTATCATCTATTCAAATATTATTGCTCTTTCGTACCCTCATTCATTTCTTAACTTCAACAACTCCAACAGTAGACCTTCTCAATGTCTGCCTTGCCTCTTGGCTTCCTTTCTGTATTTCATCTGCTGTCTCTTCATGCTCCATCCTGGATAATTTCTTCAAAAGTTTCTTCTAATTCTCGTTATCTCCTGGATTATATCTAATCTGTTTTTAAATCCATACTTTAAACTTATAATTATTTATCAGATTTTTAAATTCTAGGAATGTTAATTTTAAAAATATGCTGCATCACTTCTTATTTCTTGCAGATATTTTCAAACTTACTTCTTTAATCAAGCAAATGTAGTTGTTTTATAATTTTTCCAGTAATTCCAGTAACATTTTTGTCATTTTTCTTTCTGTTTTTATTTTTAATTTCCTGCCAGTTCTTGCTCCTGATTTTTAGTTTCCTTGGATGCTTAGAAATCTTTGACTTTGTATTCTCATTTTACTTGAAATTTATTTTTATAGAAGTATTTTGAAGCCTATGATAATGATATCTTTCTCTAGTCAGGGTTTGCATTACTTCTTCCATCTGCTTATTGTTATTATGAAGGCTAGTACTCTTTAATGAGCTTAATCTCGGTGTGTGTGTGTGTGTGTGTGTGTGTGTGTGTGTGTGTGGTGTTTTGTTTTTTTTTTCATAAGGGAATACCCAGTAATTGCAAATCTGTTGGCAAATCCATGCAAGAGCCACCTTATTTTTGCCTTACCATTTCTGATGCTGCATTCCTCAGATTCCCAACTGAATTTGATGATTGCACAACCTACAAGAGCTCTGGGTTTGATTTCTCTCCTCTCCTTTCCTCCAAGGCTAAATTTCTCAAAATGAAAGTTGACATTTGTCAGTTTTGGCAACTGCCTTCAGTGTAAAATCAAACTTTGCTTTTCGCCTATCTCTTGAGTTACATCTTTTTCCTACAATTTTGGCCTTGTAAATCTTTACTATGTTCTATCAGTTCTTTCACCCTTCATAAAAATGATCTTTAAATATTTTATCCATAATTTTTATTGTATTCAGCAAAAGACTGATATGAGTATAACCTAACCTCATATTAGAAACAGAAGTACTACAATTATGTTCTTCATAAGTTAACATTATTAGTCTCTTGTCTTCTTGCCATAAATACTTCTCCAGGTGGTTTTTTGCACATCTTTACTTTTATAGTTGTTTAGCAGTGGAATAGATCGCTGCTTCGTGAGTGAATGAACTGTGAAGCCCATGAGAAAATCACTCACTGATAGGCTTTAATAAAGATTATAAAAAAGATTCCTATAATAAAAGATTGAACTAAATTACAACACTGTCTAAAGTGCTATCTAAATCAACAAATGTGGGGATTCTCTTCTCTCCCTTAAAATATGTTTTCAACAAATTATGTTTTCTTGTTAATACATTCTGAAAAAAGATCCACCTATTACCCCTCTATTGAATCAATATTTCTGCTTGATTATATTTGTCATTTTTTAATATTTGTCTTAGATTTTTTACATGGGCAAGCCTTCCTCCTTAGCTATGTTTTAAAATAAGGAATTGCTTTTACATATACCTTTTTAAATATCTCCAAATCTCTGTCCATTTTTTTCTTGCATGTTAGTAGATATCTAGAAAATGCTCAATTTTATTTGAGTTGAAAAAAATTTATAATAAGACATTGATTTTCTATGTGCTTTACATGAATTATCTTAAATAATCCTCGTGACAATTTTATGAGCTCTAAGTTGTTATTATTTCCATTTTATAGATGACAAAGTTAAGGAATATGAAGTACCTAGACCAAAATTAGGAAGTGGTGGAACCTGGGTGTGCTTTCAGGATGTCCGACTGCAGGACTCCCATTTGTAACCACTGCACAATATGAAATTGTGGAAAGTGATTAACAGCTTATAAATAATTTCAGGATAATAAAAAGAGGAACAATGAAAATACAGTGAGTAGTCAAGAGCTAGGAGGAACCAGCCTTTTTGGCAATGGGATGAAAACAGTATCCTATATTCCTTGCAGTCAATACTCTGTTCTCTGTGTGTTTGTGTGTGTGTGTGTGTGTGTGTGTGTGTGTATGTGTACGTGTGTGTTGATGGTTATGTTTGTTTCTTTTAACAATTTTTCTTTGAAAAATTATGTTTCCTCATTCCCTTGTCCTCACCATGTGAAAATAGTCATGCAGGAAGACCCAGTGCCCCTCCCTGGCTGCTGCAGTCCCACTTCCTCTCCCTCCCTGGTTTTTCGGTGCAGTTCCAGCCCTTCAGCATGCTCTAACCTTGACAGCACTGACGTCAAGAATTGAGGGAGTATGCTGAGCCAGACCCAAGCAGGCGGGTTTTGGCTACCAACATTTCCTCTAGAAGCTGGCCTCTTTCTGGCTTAGGCATTCTTCCCCTTCCTGGCCTTATTCCTCCTTGCCAACCAGCCCTCCTCTCTGCTTACACATCATGTGAACCTTTACTAAGCTTGTGATGTTCTTGTCATCTGTATGGTCAGCATCTATGTTAAGAGTTCTGTCACTCTAGGAGGTTTAAAGAGATGGCAACCTACCCCTCTCTACAAACATCAGAGTACCATTTTGTTGCACATCCACAAGCCAAGGTTTGCCATGATTTTTCTTGACCACAGGCATATTCCAGTGAGACCCTGATTGGTGGAGAATGAGTGAAGGGTCAGTGTGGGTGCTCTACCATCCCAAATTACCACTAGCAGTGTGTTCCTATCATTCAGGGATACTCCAGAGCCCAAACTGAGGAACAGTGTAGCAACTTTGATGTCCAAATCCTACACCATCCTTTCAAAGTGGGACTTGGTGGATACCCAAAAGATCAAAGCCCTGTAGATTTAGGATATTTCATGAAAAAAGCAGACTAGCTACTTCCGGATTTGGGCAGAGGGTAGGAGGACTTGGTAGGGGAGAGAAAAGGTATTGTTCAGGATCCTACAATGTGCAGTGTTTTGTACCACCACCTTGCATTATCCTTCCTTACTCTTTAATCTTGCTGAAAAATTCAAGAAGATTATAAGTGACTATATGAAGGGCAATATTATTATCATTATTATTTCTTCTTTTTCCTGCAAAGGCTAATTCAGCACCAACTGTATAATCTCATAAAACTATGGGATGTTAGACCAGCTGGTTTCTTTACATCTAATTCAACCCCCTACTTGACAAGTGAGAAAAAATCCAGCTCAGAGAAAATAAATGACTTTGCCAGAGTCACATGATTTCCTTATGGCAGTGTAGGTAGATAGGAGCATCCACACCTGTGGACTCCAGACCCAACAGGTGCTTGTTGTAGGTCTGATATCAGAAGGATTAAACATGTGAAGGACTGCAGGCCCTAAAATGCTGTTTCCTTCCCACAGTGACTGTGGACGAATAGCACTTCACTGGTAGGCCATGGTGGCTTTTCGTAAGTCTGCCTATCTATCCTTGAAGTGGATAACTGGGGAAATAATGTCTTTGTGTCCCTCATCCCTTTTCAGTATGGTCTAGAAAAATTCACCCAGAATTTGTTCAAGTGTCTGCTTCTCAGAGAAGCCTTGTCTAATGAATCTTCTGAAACAGCAGTGTTCGTGCCCTGCCTAGTCCTCTTCCCCTCAACACTCAATAATTGGCTTATGCTGCTTAATTTTTCTCCATAGCACCAAGTATCACCTCACACGGCATAGATTTGTTTATTTTTTTGTTTTTGTTTCTTTTTCTTAAATGACAGAAAGAACCCAAAATAGGGAAGATGCTTGTGAATAACTGAGAAAATTTTCCTGCTACTGCTATGGTTGTCTAGTGTTGATTTAAAATACTATAGGGAAAAAAAGTTCTGATGAGAAGAGGGTAGGTATGGGAAAAGAGAGAATAAACGTAAAGCAGAAGGGGGAATAAAAAACAATGTAAGGTAAAAGGGGACATCGGACTTGCTCACTAGGAAAGATCTGAATGGGTAACCAAAGAACAGAGACAAGGAAATAGAACATTAAACAGAGGGCAACTATATCAGCTATTTATTGCTACAATCATGCTGTATAACAAACCACCCCCAAACTCTGACTCAAAACAGTAAGATTTATTGAGGCTAGGCTCAGATGGGCCCATTTACATTCCAGGAGGTCAGTTAGCTTTTGGCTGATTTAAAATGGTCTCATTTAGGACAACTGGGTAACATGTCTCTGTCCCTCCTGTCCCAACTTCCAGCAGGTTATTCAAGGCATGTTGTCTCATGGCCGTGATAGAGGGAACACTGAGTGAGCAAGAGAAAACATACAAGTCACTTAGGGTTTAGACAGAACGCACACAACATAATCCACAACTGGCCCAGGCAAGTAACAGGGACGGAATCGAGGGGTAGGGATATAGACCCCATCTCTTGAAAGGGAGAGCTTCAAACAGTGTACATAGACGGAGAGGTAAAGAATTGGGTTTTGATTACAGTTTACCAGAGCAACCCTGGAGCTCTTGTGGCACAGAGTGGGGAAAATCTCTGGTTCTCTGTAGTGCCTATCCTTGAAGGTAGGAATGCTCCCCAGGGTACCTGGATTTTTGAAAACTCTGATTCTGCATTTAACTAAGTATGCTGTATGTATGTATAAACAGAGTTTTCAAAAATTTAAGTTCCCTGGGGAGTATTCTACACACACGCACGCGTGCGCACACACACACACACACACACACACACACGTCACTTCCTTTAACACTATCTTACAGCCCCTCATTCAAGTGTATTCTCCAAAGATGTTGAGTGGGCTTCAAGCCCAGTGAAATGGTATCATAAGGAAAATGTAACTTGGATCTATTCTGGCAACACCACAGAATAACATGAGGAACCAATGTATATATGGGTGAAGGGCACTCTATCATCTCAGTCTCCAGAACTCTTCTGGGGTCTAGAAGCATTTGCTTTCCTCTTAGGTTCCCTGCTCCTAAACCTCCAACAACCTATAACAAGCCTATTTATTTATTAAAGAGACTGTGACTATATTGACCCAGAATCCCAGATGTCCTTTCAAGACTTTGGGGAACAGACCCAGTCATTATTTCCCTACTCCAGTGAAGTGGCTGGCATCAGGGTACACCCTGGATGTCCTTCTGGTATCCTTATAATCAGGCCAGAACCCAGATAGACCCCACCATCCAGACATTGGCATTCTTTAATAGTCCTCAGCTTGGTGTAGAGCTCATCATTATTTAGAAAGGAAAAAAAACTTCATGTGGACACCTCTGTCTCCCCTCTGTAAGTGTATTATTCTAGGTGCAAAATAAACTATAAAAAAAGGAAAACCAAAGGCTTGCTCATCCCCTATGACTCTAGAGGGGAATTCCAATCACACAGAGAACACCCTGTCCCTTCCTCCCACCTTTTCCACCCAACAGAGGAGGAGGAACTAGCCTTGGGGAGGGAATTGTTTTCCTGTTTCACTGTCTGTAAGCACATTTTCCAGATCATTCCTGACTTTTCAATTTCAGAAAGGTCCACTCTAAATGAGGCCTAGTGTTGGACCAGATTCATGATGTACTTCCTACTTCTCATAGGTAAAATGTTTATCAGCTTGAAGGGAAATGGCAAATGCACAGGGCAATAGAGAGAACATGCACAATGTTGGCTGATAAACAGAGTTTTGTTCATGGCAGCTTTGGGGGCAAGCAGTTATTTTCCATGGGCTGTTATCAACAGGAAATCTAACTGTAGTTAATGCAGCAGGAGATTTTGGCTAGTCTCTTGAAATGAAGTTTTGAGAGCCCTTAAGATAACTGTCATTCACCTTCCAGACTCATTAATCATTGACAAGCTGAAGCTATCCAGTTAGGAGGAAATGAAGAGGGGGGCGTTGAATACATGTCAAACAAATCACACTCTCAAGCTAGCACCAAACTCAAGAAACTCCATGAGAGACAAAATGTAAGCTAATGTGCCAGATTAATACTAGCACAGTGACTGTGGCTAGGAAAGAAGAAGGAATTGAAGAGTAAATAAATACCATGGTTCTGAGATCAAAAACTTGAAACCTTAACTCTCACTTCTCTTCCCTTTACTCCCATCTCCAAAGAGAATATATTACCCTCCCTGTCTGGGGGAAGTAGAGTGGGAAGGTGAGAGAGACACAAAAAGAGATAAAGCTATAGAATCCTGTGTTCCTAACTTCCTTAGAGACCAAGGTAGATCTTGAAAGACTTAATTTTTCCCCATTAACTTTTATGAAGCCTGACTTGGCTGTAATGTTTCTTAAATGCCAGCCAGTTTCCAGCCAGGATTTTCCAAGTGCATCTAATTGCCCACTTTATCACAGGCACTATCAGGTAAATGGCGTTTCACCTCCGCTGGGCCTGCCTAAGGTTTACACCCAGGACTTGTCAGGCAATGGATCACAGAGCCAGTGTGGGGCCCCTTGCACTGCATTCCTGCATGAGGGTGACAGTAAATTATGACATCTGCCAGGAAGATCGGAACATGGCTGTGCTACCGGATGCATCTAAGCTACACAACCAGGAAGGCTTTTAGGATGTAATTGGAAATGCATCTGAGAGCTCTTAAAGGGACAAAGAGCCTCTTTCTCTGGCAACAGTGGATCAGAGATAAACCCTGGACATTTGCTTTTCTCTTTGATGACATTTAATGACCTATTTTTATGTTTGCATACATAATGCTACCTGGCAATTATAAAGTGCCCCAGAATTCAAATTGTGCTTCTGTCCATCCTCTCCAGACCCTTAAAGACACTCGAATAGAAAAGTTCATCATGCCCATAAGTTTAGGATAAAGAAACTGTGGTGGAACCATGCTAGGTGACTTGGCTTGGATCAAAAGAAATTGATAGAAAGTGTGCCATTGCAGAGGTCTCAAATGTAGGTCTTCAAACCCCTCAAAACAGCCTTCTTCAGTTTATCAAGACATTTTCTACCTTCTTCCTTTCTAAAAGTCTTTTTGTTAATTGTAACTTTAGAAGTACGGGGTTATATATTTGTACACGTATGCCTTTTAAACTTAAATTTTTACAGGACTAACACTGAAATGTGATATCGAAAAAGACAAAACAGACAGAAACAAAACACCAAAACCAAAATGGAAAAAAAAATCATCTCTTAACTAATTAAACTAGATTTTTTTAAAGGAGATCATGAGAAGAATAAATGAGGATAAATGACTGGAAGCATGAAATTATGAATGCAAACAATAATTTATTAAAACTTTCAGTGGAATAAGTTGATGTTACAGACAAATTCTACACAAGATGGGAAGGGTAAAGATGTGACTTGAGATATTTTGGGACTTGGGAACTTCTTTGAGTTTGCATCAAAGACTTAAGGAGGCAGCAGAGCGAAGAATCTAAGCCTGACATCATTTGAGATACAGTGCAGAAGATGTTTTTCATTTCAGTGAATTTTTATAAGACAAATACCCAGCTCTTAAACATACAAATAAAAAAGGAGGTGGTTATAAGTGTAGATACCATAAATGCTGATCTAAAATGGTGACTATATACAAATTGTCCATTAGCATCCCTGCTTGTAAATGAGAGACTTTTGCCCTATTAAGGCTACACAGAAATTTTATGGTGCAAAGAGACCAAGATTTGGTTTGATTTTCAACATGGTGACTTATTTTGTGATGACCCTGTGCAAGTCCTATAACTTCTCTGTGCTGAATTTTCTGATCTTAAAATATAAGTGGGAATATCTAGTTTGTGGGGCAATAATGATTAAATGAACAATTGGGTGTAAGAGCACTTTGTAAACTAATAAAATGCTATTATTTTCATCTGAAAAGAACCTAGTATTTATTGAAAGTTATGCTATACCCTTCAGGATTGAAAGAAAAACGTCAGTACTGATTTTATTCCACATTAAGTCACCATTTATTGGGTACTTGGCATATGCAAGTTCTGGTGCCCTCTAAATAGAATATGACATGGTTATGAATACTAGAATGTTAAATTCGTCTAGGTCAAAACTACCATATATGTATGCATGTATTTCCATTCCTTTCTTCCAATGTTTATTGAATAATTTATTAAATAAATTTATTTAATAAATAAATAAATTCCCAGTCCACAAACTGCCAGTCCACAAACTGCCTTAAGAAATTTACAGTGGCTGATGTGTGTATGCATATGTGCTCATATGCACAAATAAGCAGATATTACATTGTGACATGTATTATGACAAAATAATTTTATGAGTCTGTCTTATGATAAAATTTTCTGGAAGGAAGTTTCCAAAAAGTTTAATATACACACTTAGTTCTACACCTGGAACTATTTATACATAAATACCATTTTTTTAAATAATAATAGTTCAACATATAATGGCTGGGATAATGTTTTTGCTCACTGTAGTTTTTGGCAATATCAGAGGTAAGTAAAGAGATGGATAACTTAAGTGACCAGGAAATGAAAAGCTGACATGTCATCATAAGCAGGAATGACTGGTAGAATGAGGCTGTTTCGCCATAATTAGAAGCAGTAAAATTCTAGAAAAAATATGAATGGATGTGGCATCTTCTAACCTTCTTACGTCACAGTCAATATTTCAAAAACACTAATACTACCTATACTCAAATGCCTGGTGGATGTATTGAAGTAAAGAGGTATTTTGGCTTTTTTGTTTGCTTGTTTGTTTTTAATGATTCAGTGGTTTCCTTGACATTCACTCTCAAGTTTGAATTCTGAAGTAAGTAACTGAAACCTCCTTTTTTCTCTCTTCTATTAGTTAAACCTTTCCAGAAAGAGATGTTATCATTGTTTCTGACATAGACAGAAACTACACAATAAATATAATTTGTGTAAATCAAGTAAAAGATAATTATAAATATATTTAATAAGTAATATGTTTTGTACTTTATTATAAACATTCATTTGTTTGAAATTTTACTAAATAATTACTTGTCTGCATTCTTAAGATACACCATGGGCATTATTTTCATGTTAAACATGGGCTTCCCTAAAAAATCCTGTGAATCCTGTCATTTAGGAGCCTGGTATTTCATTGCCAACATTCCACTCCAGTCCACAACTGCTGATGTCCTTCATTACAGTTGTTAACACATCACGAAAAACACAATAACATAACCAGAATGGACTCTTCAGTTTTTCAAGTGGTTTAAAAAACATTGTCCTTTGATTCTTTTATGAGGATTCCATAATTTCTTGGGGTTTTCCAGCTGCTTTTTGATCACTGGTCCTGCCAGCCTCTCTTCCCAGACAAAAACTGGGACACTTGATGGTGGTTGTGGTGAATTAATAAGGAGAAAAAATAAACAGAAGGCCCTTTTCCCATGTGTTTTTTTTAACTTTGCAAATCTGTTCACTGTACAGTTAATTTGGAGCTTGCAATGCAGGAACTCTGTCTGGCTCTTCTAATTCATCATTCCCTTCTGATGTTATTTCATCCTTAGAGAGTCCACAAGTGGAACTCACAGCAGGCAAATGAATAGATGGTCCTCTCTCCAGGTTCCCACATTCTTCTAGGACATCTGGGTAGCTGGATGCAAAGGCAAAGCAAAACTTTCTAGGATTTCTACCATCCAATCCCATAGGTTTGATATCTAAATTAGTGGTAGGCAAACATTTTCTGTAAATAGCCAGATAGTATATGTTTTTGGTTTTGCAGGCCATATGGTCTCTGTCACAATTACTCAACTCTGCGGTCATAGCATGAAAGGAGCCATAGATAATACATCAACGAATAAATGTGGCTGTGTTCCAATAAAGCTTTATTTATGGACACTACAAATTGAGTTTCCTATAATTTCATGTGTCTTAAAATATTCTTCTTGTGTTGATTTTTTTCCCAACAATTTAAGTCTGTGAAAGCATTCATAGCTTGTGGGGCCATGCAAAAGAGACAGTGGCTAGATCTGGCCCACATGCAGTAGTGTGCTAACCCCTGATTTAAATTATCGGTTCTTCAAATTTATGTCTCAAGCCAGTGCTTACCTTTTGGATCTCACAGTTCATATCTCTACGTATCTGTCCCTCGAACACCTTCAGCGCCCAGAATGGAAATTGTGATTCTCTTCTCCCATTGCTTTGTTTGCCCAGGTTTTATCCATCTGATAAAAATAATTTCACACCTACAGCTAGAAAACTGCTAACCATTCTTAAGTTTTCTTTTATTGTACTCCATATCCAGTCCATCACTAAATTCTGTGCATTGTACTTCCACAACCGACCTCAGATCTGCTTGACTCTCTCCTTGTGCTCCAAGCTACTCCCTCCTATTAACTGGATTCCTTTAATAACTCCCTTATTGAAATCTCTCCTTCTCTGTCTTTCCTGTTAGCTAAGTCATTGGAAAATGAGTTGTTTTCACTGTTTCTGAGGTGTATAGAAATTGTGTCATCAATACTGACAGTATGTTAGGCAAATTAGAAGTGTCTACATCTCCCTTCTCTCAGTGCATTTTGCTGTACAAAATCTGAAGTGAGCTTGCTAAATCATTAGTCATGAAATCACTATGATGGCTGTCCTTTTCTCTGAAAAATAATCCATACTTCTAATTGAATTCTTCAAGGTTCTACCTGAGACAGATTCTACTTTCTCCTCCATCTCTTCACCACCTCTGATCAATCTCACCCTTGTTCATTCAGCACACTGGCCTTCTTTCTGATCCTGTCCTTTCCTGGCTCCACACTTTTTCCTCACTCTTCTCTCTAAGGTAATTTTTTCCTAGTTCTTTGCTTGGCTGGCTTACCCTCATCCTTTAAGTTACAACTTAATTATTACTTCTCCAACTGTCCACTTTACCCAAAGTAGGCATCTCCATCTTCTTAGCCTTGATGACTTTCTTTATAGCCTGTATCCCAGTATTTAACAGTTTTGATTGTCCTTTAAAAAAAAAAAAACAGTTCACTGTCTGTCTTCCATATAGAATGTAAGTGATATGGGGTTCACTATATCCAAAGGCTCAGTCAAGTACATAGCAGCTGCTAAATAAATGACTTAGTAAATGAATCTGTCAATTTAAACCTGTAGCATCACTGTTAGGTGTATGTCAAAAAGGTTTTTTTTATGTTTTATTTTAGGGAGAGAGAGCACAAGTGGGGGAGAGGGGTGAGGGGAGAGATAGAGATAGAGAATATCAATCTAAGCAGGCTCCACACTCAGCACAGAGCCTGATGCAGGACTCAATCCCACAATAAGGGTCGGATGCTCAACTGAGTCACCTAGGCGCCCCAAGTGTATGTCAGTTTTTAGTTGATATATAAGTGACATTTGGAGAAATGGATCATGGCATGTTTTCATTTTATTTTTGAATGTTTTATGCATTTTTCAATTTACCAAAAAAAAATGAGTACTTTTGTTAGTAGAAGCAACAGAAATGAAAATATTAAATGGAAATCGCATCCTGCTAAAATTTTTGTCTGTAGTTATCTAATTCATGTTCTTGAAATCTGCATAGTTACACTGGAACATAGAAAATATTCAATGTCTAAGGTAAGTAGAGAAGAGTAGTATACTACCAGGAGGCTGTCACAGAAAAACCATTAAGGATCAATTTATCCCTCAAGTGGAGCTCTGGGGAAGACATGGGAGGACTTTGGTTGAGTAACTATGTCTTCTCTGTTGAATCACATCTCTCTCTAACCGATTCTAACTGCTTTTTCAAAAACATCATTTAATTTGAAGGATGATTAAGAAGTGATTTTTAAAAATGTGCATGGATAGGGGCTATGGCATTGGTTGAAATACTGTGTCTTTGTGGCCTATATAATGTGAACCTCTGAGCCCCAATTTCCTTCTCAGAGTCCAAGGATAATTTCTCATTATACTCTTATTTTGAAGACTTGGAATATATTTGTAAGCACCTGGCATGAAGTACGACACAGACAAGGTATATATAAAAATAAAGTCTCAGTTTGTGTGTCATAAATACTAGATTTTAAAGGAGCAAGCTCCATGAAATGGAGATGTCTTGTATGTTTGTAATAAAAAGAAAAAGAAATTTGGCTTGGGGAGGATTTGGGCTATTGTAAGTTCCTGAGATGATTTTTTTTCCCACTATGTTCAGAATCCTTACAGATATATAAGATAGTATTACCACATTATGCTGCAATAACCAACAGCTTCTGAAATCCAGCAACAAAAGTTTATAAATGTTTATTTCCTGTTTATTTTATATTCAGGTTGTGGTAGCTGCACATTAACTGTGACCCTGCTCCACATACATTCTTCATCCCAGAACCTAAGGAGAAGAAGCAGCCTTTCCTTGCTACATATCTTTCTCATTGCAGAAGAAAATGAAGACGGTTGAATCGTACATGACTCAAAACTTCAGACATGGTATGTGTTACTTCGCTCACATTTCACTGATGAAAGCAAGTCACACAGGCAGAGTGGTATCACTGAGCCAGGGAAGTCGTTCCTCCAAGGGAAGTCCCTGAAGTTCACATGGCAACACATAAGAGATTTATGATTCTCCTACAAGAGGGGGCTGAATAATTGGTTATAATAAAACAATAGACTTTCCCACCCTAAAATTTAAAGGAAAAAAATAATTAGAATGCCCTCTAGAGTTGGGTGGACATATTTCCTCCACCTGAAATAAAACATTGCTTTGTGGAGCCAATGGGATATTTAGCATAATAGAAAATGCTGATTTTTTAAAAGAGCAAATGAAATAGCACAGTCTAAGAATACAGTTTCCAGTGACTGATATGGCCTTAGCATGACTGGTCAAATAGGTGGATTTAATGTTAGATGGATAGGTCTGGGCAATACTGATTATCACTCTCCCAGGACAGCAGGCAAATTCACAGAACCACAGTAAGCATGATTGCATTGAGCCTCAGACTAAAGGATTTACAGTCTCCCTTAGTCCAACTACAATATATTGATTAAATACTCTGCCAGAGTTTATTAGATTCAGGCTACCCCGAGTTGTCTGTATTATTAGCTAGCAGACTGAATATTCTACTTATATACTCAGTCATCAGTAAACAATGGGAAACCCTCTTCCCCCCCTCCCCATATTGTTTTTCCACCATAAAAATAACATATTTCAGCTCTCCAAGAAACTAGCACTTTCATTCTCATTTTTAAATTGAGAAACTGATATTGAGGGAGTGAGTCTTGTCCTCCGACTCTTAGCTGGTAAGAGAAAGACCAGGAAGGTGCCCTGGATTCTTCATGAAGACCAGTGTACTAGTATGGCTTAGCATTTGAGTTTCTTTTTATTTATTTATTTATTTATTTATTTATTTATTTATTTATTTTTTAATATATGAAATTTACTGTCAAATTGGTTTCCATACAACACCCAGTGCTCATCCCAAAAGGTGCCCTCCTCACTACCCATCACCCACCCTGCCCTCCCTCCCACCCTGCCCTCCCTCCCACCCCCCATCAACCCTCAGTTTGTTCTCAGTTTTTAACAGTCTCTTATGCTTTGGCTCTCTCCCACTCTAACCTCTT